>NC_091293.1:46004286-46006786 GCF_038502225.1 Cherax quadricarinatus
TGGCAGTAGTTTGTGAGATACTACATACCTACACTTAGTTAGCAGGGAACCTGGTCATAACGCGTGCATATGTATATGTAGCACTAACAACCTGGTTGATCAGAGCCTGATTCCACCACGAGGCCTGGTCTCAGACCGAGCCGTGAGGGCGTTGACCCCGAAAACCAGGTAGTAACAATTTGTATATACAGTTTTAATAAAGTTTAGAATTTTGTTTTTAAATGATTTAATATTTAACGAAAAAGTTGTATTAACAACGACCTCCAGACAACTCTATAATCTTTGTTATTTTCCAGATAAACTTGAGTTCTTCATGAAGACTCTGCTTAAACAATCCCAGTGCATTTTGCTACGTTTGTGGCGAATATTCTTTGCAAAAACAAGGAAAAAAAAGTCAAAGATTTTGTAAAACAATCTTATCTTGCTTATTTTGGAGTGGTCTCCATATAGCTTACAAATTCTGCATGGAATGTATACGACAGTGAATAAATAGGTAATGAAAAAGTTTAAACTTGGGTGTGTCTCTGGTGTGAGAGAACTGGTAAACCACCACCATGATTCTTATTTCTGTATCATTAATGTGAAAGGTTTCAACTGATAAAAGAGAGTCAAGTGGGAATATCCTGATTTGGAGTCAGCAAGAAGACCTGTGTTTACAACACTGCCTGACCTTCCATTGTTAGATGTTGCAGTAACTTACGGATTAAGATGTAACACAGGTGATAGCAGCGGTAGTGAGTATAAAGTAAACATTTCAACACCCCAGCAGTTCTCCCAAGAAGAACTCAGTAATCTGATACGTAGCCTCAGTCTATCAAAGTAAGCATCTGAACCCTTAGCATCCATACTAAGAGACACGAACTATCTACAAGAAGTTAAAATAACAGCTTATGGGAGAAGAGAGGTTGAACTCCTTCCTTACTTCATCCAAGATGAAGAATTTGTATACAACAATAACATCCCTGGATTTCTTCACATGGGACATGAATATCGACCAGGAGATTGGCAGCTGTTTATAGACAGCTCCATTGGAAGTTTGAAATGTGTCTTACTGCACAGTGCTAACCAATATGCATCTCTTCCAATTGCTCACTCAACAAAACTGTGCTGATGACCATCATAGAAGAAAATCGTACAAGCATTATCATATGCAGTAATTATTGGTATCTGAATTATCTTACTATGTTAATCTGCTATTATATAGAATAAAGTGCTAGTGTGTATTACGTGATTTGACTTTTGCATGACCTAAAAAATAACTTCAATGTGATTTGTAAGTGAGCCCCGTCTGGTCAATATATTTTTCACATCTTTTATGTTTTTCAAGGGGATACCAAATTTATCAAAAATTAGAGCCAATCAAGCAAAACAGATGACATATTCGGAATCAGCACCACAAACTTACCCTAAAATCACGGTAATATCATTGACCAGAAAATGAACGTTGACAGTAACATCATCATCAACAACAACAACGACAACAACAACAACACCAACAACAACAACAACAATAATAATAATAATAATAATAATAATAATAATAATAATAATAATAATAATAATAATAATAATAATAATAATAATAATAATCACCATAAGACGCGAGGATTTAGGAGACGGGTTATCAAAGAGATTATTCCACTAGGAGAGTCATTAAGGTCACGCCCAGGTAATTAACGAGTCTAATTGAACAAGTTAGGACAGAATCACTTACAAAGGCTTAAAAAAAGTTAATTTGTGAAGTTCATGAAAGATCTTAAACCAGGAACTGACGAAGTACCGGAAATGTAATTGAAAGTACTCAGAAATGTAATTATAAGTACTCGAAAATAGTATTAAAAGTACTCGAAAATGGTAATAAAAGTACTCGAAAATGTAATTAAATGTACTCAGAAATTCTGATTACAATCTAATCGAAGTCCAGACTTACATACACAGGAGTCCTGACCAGCAAAATGCATACAGCTATGAGGGTACCTTCACCAAATTCAACTTCAACAACAAGAACATCAGTTGGAATCAGGTAAGCCATGTCCTAAATGAAATATGTTAGGAAGATATATTAAATAACATGGATCCAAACCAGTACCTTGAAAAGATCAATTTTCTGGCAGCTGAAGTATGATCAAGGTATTTTCCCCTTAGAAAAAAGAAGAGAAGTAAACTGGAGAGAGAGAGACGTTCCCTCTACAGAAAAAGGCGAAGAATCACTGAGCTCCTCATTGGAGCCAGACTATCTGTAACAGGAAAGGCAGTACTGACCAGGGAAGTGGAAAATATTGAGACTAAGTTTAAGGATTCATATAGGATTCAGGAGAGACAGGAGGAGCTAAAAGCAATTAGTGATTTCGAAAAAAAATCAAAATATTTATTTTCATAGGCCAAAAATAAGACGAAAACCACATCTAGTATCGGACCCTCGATCAGACAAGATGGGTCTTACACAGATGACAACAAAGACATGAGTGAGATACAGAAGTCTCAGTGCGACTCTGTGTTT
>NC_091293.1:46011786-46029286 GCF_038502225.1 Cherax quadricarinatus
CCAGTTACCCACGTCCAGTTACTAACATCCAGTTACCCACGTCCAGTTACTAACATCCAGTTACTAACATCCAGTTACTAACATCCAGTTACTAACATCCAGTTACTAACATCCAGTTACTAACAACCAGTTACTAACATCCGGTTACTAACATCCAGTTGCTAACATCCGGTTACTAACATCCGGTTACTAACATCCAGTTACCACGTCCAGTTGCTAACATCCAGTTTCCCACGTCCAGTTACTAACATTCAGTTACCCACGTCCAGTTACTAACATCCAGTTACTCACTTCCAGTTACTAATATCCAGTTACCTACGTCCAGTTACTAACATCCAGTTGCCCACGTCCAGTTACTAACATCCAGTTAGCCACCTCCACTTACTAACATCCAGTTACTAACATCCAGTTACTAACATCCAGTTACTAACATCCAGTTACTAACATCCAGTTACTAACATCCAGTTACTAACATCCAGTTACTAACATCCAGTTACTAACATCCGGTTACTAACATTCAGTTGCTAACATCCGGTTACTAACATCTGGTTACTAACATCCACTTACTAACATCCGGTTACTAACATCCAGTTACTAACATCCGGTTACTAACATCCAGTTACTAACATCTAGTTACTAACACCCAGTTACCCAGGTCCAGTTACTAACATCCACTTTCCCAGGTCAAGTTGCTAACATCCAGTTACTAACATCCAGTTACTAACATCCAGTTACTAATATCCAGTTACTAACATCCAGTTACTCACATCCAGTTACCCAGGTCCAGTTACTAACACCCAGTTACCCACGTCCAGTTACTAACATCCAGTTACCCAGGTCCAATTACTAACATCCAGTTACCCACGTCCAGTTATTAACACCCAGTTACCCACGTCCAGTTACTAACATCCAGTTATCCACGTCCAGTTACTAACATCCAGTTACCCACGTCCAGTTACTAACACCCAGTTACCCACATCCAGTTACTAACATCCAGTTACCCACGTCCAGGTACTAACATCCAGTTACCCACGTCCAGTTACTAACATCCAATTACCCACGTCCAGGTACTAACATCCAGTTACCCACGTCCAGTTACTAATATCCAGTTACTAACATCCAGTTACTAACATCCAGTTACCCACGTCCTGTTACTAACATCCAGTTACCCACGTCCAGTTACTAACATCCAGTTACTAACATCCAGTTACCCACGTCCAGTTACTAACATCCAGTTACCCACGTCAAATTACTAACATCCAGTTACCCACGTCCAGTTACTAACATCCAGTTACCCACGTCCAGTTACTAACATCCAGTTACCCACGTCCAGTTACTAACATCCAGTTACCCACGTCCAGTTACTAACATCCAGTTACCCACGTCCAGTTACTAACATCCAGTTACCCACATCCAGTTACCCACACCCAGTTACTAACATCCAGTTACCCAGGTCCAGTTACTAACATCCAGTTACCCACGTCCAGTTACTAACATCCAGTTACCCACATCCAGTTACCCACACCCAGTTACTAACATCCAGTTACCCAGGTCCAGTTACTAACATCCAGTTACCCACGTCCAGTTACTAACATCCAGTTACCCACATCCAGTTACCCACACCCAGTTACTAACATCCAGTTACCCAGGTCCAGTTACTAACATCCAGTTATCCACGTCCAGTTACTAACATCCAGTTACCCACATCCAGTTACCCACACCCAGTTACTAACATCCAGTTACCCAGGTCAAGTTACTAACACCCAGTTACCCACATCCAGTTACTAACATCCAGTTACTCACATCCAGTTACTAACATCCAGTTACCCACGTCCAGTTACTAACATCAAGTTACCCACGTCCAGTTACTAACATCCAGTTACCCACGTCCAGTTACTAACATCCAGTTACCAATGTCCAGGTACTAACATCAAGTTACTCACGTCCAGTTACTAACATCCAGTTACCCACGTCCAGTTACTAACATCCAATTACCCACGTCCAGTTACTAACATCCAGTTACCCACGTCCAGTTACTAACATCCAGTTACCCACGTCAAGTTACTAACATCCAGTTACTAACATCCAGTTACCCACGTCCAGTTACTCACATCCAGTTACCACTTCGAGTTGCTAACATCCAGTTACCCACGACCAGTTACTAACATCCAGTTACCCACGTCCAGTTACTAACATCCAGTTACCCACATCCAGTTACTAATATCCAGTTACCCACGTCCAGTTACTAACATCCAGTTCCTCACGTCCAGTTATTAACATCCAGTTACCCACGTCCAGTTACTAGCATCCAGTTACTCACATCCAGTTACTAACATCTACTTTCCCAGGTCAAGTTGCTAATATCCAGTTACTCACGTCCTGTTACTAACATCCAGTTGTCCACATCCAGTTGCTAACATCCAGTTACCCACGTCCAGTTGCTAACATCCAGTTACCCACGTCCAGTTACTAATATCCAGTTATCCACGTCCAGTTACTAACATCCAGTTACCCACGTCCAGTTACCTACGTCCAGTTACTAATATCCAGTTACCCACATCCAGTTACCCACATCCAGTTACCAACGTCCAGTTACTAACATCCAGTTACCCACATCCAGTTACCCACATCCAGTTACTAGCATCCAGTTACCCACATCCAGTTACCCACATCCAGTTACTAACATCCAGTTATCCAAATCCAGTTACTAACATCCAGTTACCCACATCCAGTTATCCACATCCAGTTATCAACATCCAGTTACTAAGATCCAGTTACCCACATCCAGTTACTAACATCCAGTTACCCACGTTCAGTTACTAACCTCCAGTTACCCACGTTCAGTTACTGACATCCAGCTACCCACATCCAGTTACCCACGTCCAGTTACTAACATCCAGTTACCCACAATCAGTTACTAATATCCAGTTACTCATGTTCAGTTACTAACATCCAGTTACCCAAATCCAGTTACCAACATCCACTTTCCCAGGTCAAGTTGCTAATATCCAGTTACCCACGTCCAGTTACTAACATCCAGCTGTCCACATCCAGTTACTAACATCCAGTTACCCACGTCCAGTTACTAATATCCAGTTACCCACATCCAGTTACTAACATCCATTTACCCACATCCAGTTACTAACATCCATTTACCCACATCCAGTTGCTAACATCCAGTTACCCACGTCCAGTTACTAACATCCAGTTACCGACATCCAGTTACTAACATCCATTTACCCACATCCAGTTGCTAACATCCAGTTACCCACATCCAGTTACTAACATCCAGTTACCCACATCCAGTTACTAACATCCATTTACAAACATCCAGTTGCTAACATCCAGTTCCCCACATCCAGTTGCTAACATCCAGTTACCCACGTCCAGTTACTAACATCCAGTTACCCACATCCAGTTATTAACATCCAGTTACTTTCATCCAGTTATTAACACTCAATTACTCACATCCTGTTACCCACATCCACTTATTCACATCCAGTTACTTACATCCAGTTATTTACATCCAGTTACTTACATCCAGTTATTCACATACAGTTACTCATATCCAGTTACTGACATCCAGTTACCCACATCCAGTTACTCACATCCAGTTACTCACATCCAGTTACCCACATCCAGTTACCCACATCCAGTTACTCACATCCAGTTGCTCACATCCAGTTACTCACATCCAGTTACTCACATCCAGTTATTTATATCCAGTTATTCACATCCAGTTACTTACATCCAGTTACTCGTATTCAGTTACTTACATCCGGTTATTCACATCCAGTTACTCACATCCAGTTATTTACATCCAGTTATTTACATCCAGTTACTTACATCCAGTAACCCAAATCCAGTTACCCACATTAAGTTACCCACATCAAGTTACCCACATCCAGTTACCCACATCCAGTTCCTCAGGCAAGGTTACTCACTCCCCTTAATTCAATGATTCGTTTATAGCGCACTCCTGGTTGAGTGGAACACCAGCGACTGATCAATCTGACTGCTTGATGAATTGATGAATTGAGTTAATAAAATGATAGTTGAGTGTGTAGGGTGAGTGTGTGAGTGTGTAGGGTGAGTGTGTGAGTGTGTAGGGTGAGTGTGTGAGAGTGTAGGGTGAGTGTGTGAGTGTGTAGGGTGAGTGTGTGAGTGTGTAGGGTGAGTGTGTGAGTGTGTAGGGTGAGTGTGTGAGTGTGTAGGGTGAGTGTGTGAGTGTGTAGGGTGAGTGTGTGAGTGTGTAGGGTGAGTGTGTGAGTGTGTAGGGTGAGTGTGTGAGTGTGTAGGGTGAGTGTGTGAGTGTGTAGGGTGAGTGTGTGAGTGTGTAGGGTGAGTGTGTGAGTGTGTAGGGTGAGTGTGTGAGTGTGTAGGGTGAGTGTGTGATTGAGTAGGGTGAGTGTGTGAGTGTGCAGAGTGTGTGAGTGTGTAGGGTGAGTGTGTGAGTGTATAGGGTGAGTGTGTGATTGTGTAGGGTGTGTGAGTGTGTAGGGTGAGTGTGTGATTGTGTAGGGTGAGTGTGTGAGTGTGTAGGGTGAGTGTGTGAGTGTGCAGAGTGTGTGAGTGTGTAGGGTGAGTGTGTGAGTGTGCAGAGTGTGTGAGTGTGTAGGGTGAGTGTGTGAGTGTGCAGAGTGTGTGAGTGTGTAGGGTGAGTGTGTGAGTGTACAGAGTGAGTGTGTGAGTGTGTAGGGTGAGTGTGTGATTGTGTAGGGTGGGTGTGTGAGAGTTTAGGGTGAGTGTGTGAGTGTGCAGAGTGTGTGAGTGTGTAGGGTGAGTGTGTGAGTGTGCAGAGTGTGTGAGTGTGTAGGGTGAGTGTGTGAGTGTGCAGAGTGTGTGAGTGTGTAGGGTGAGTGTGTGAGTGTGTAGGGTGAGTGTGTGAGTGTGCAGAGTGTGTGAGTGTGTTGGGTGAGTGTGTGAGTGTGCAGAGTGTGTGAGTGTGTAGGGTGAGTGTGTGAGTGTGCAGAGTGTGTGAGTGTGTAGGGTGAGTGTGTGAGTGTGCAGAGTGTGTGAGTGTGTAGGGTGAGTGTGTGAGTGTGCAGAGTGTGTGAGTGTGTAGGGTGAGTGTGTGAGTGTGCAGAGTGTGTGAGTGTGTTGGGTGAGTGTGTGAGTGTGCAGAGTGTGTGAGTGTGTAGGGTGAGTGTGTGAGTGTGCAGAGTGTGTGAGTGTGTAGGGTGAGTGTGCAGAGTGAGTGTGTGATTGTGTAGGGTGAGTGTGTGATTGTGTAGGGTGAGTGTGTGAGTGTGCAGAGTGAGTGAGTGTGTAGGGTGAGTGTGTGAGTGTGCAGAGTGAGTGTGTGAGTGTGTAGGGTGAGTGTGTGATTGTGTAGGGTGAGTGTGTGAGTGTGCAGAGTGAGTGAGTGTGTAGGGTGAGTGTGTGAGTGTGTAGGGTGAGTGTGTGAGTGTGCAGAGTGAGTGTGTGAGTGTGTAGGGGGAGTGTGTGATTGTGTAGGGTGAGTGTGTGAGAGTGTAGGGTGAGTTTGTGAGTGTGCAGAGTGAGTGTGTGAGTGTGTAGGGTGAGTGTGTGATTGTGTAGGGTGAGTGTGTGAGAGTGTAGGGTGAGTGTACAGAGTGAGTGAGTGTGTAGGGTGAGTGTTCAGAGTGAGTGTGTGATTGTGTAGGGTGAGTGTGTGATTGTGTAGGGTGAGTGTGTGAGTGTGTAGGGTGAGTGTGTGAGTGTGCAGAATGTGTGAGTGTGTAGGGTGAGTGTGTGAGTGTGTAGGGTGAGTGTGTGAGTGTGCAGAGTGAGTGAGTGTGTAGGGTGAGTGTGTGAGTGAGTAGGGTGAGTGTGTGTGTGCAGAGTGTGTGAGTGTGTAGGGTGAGTGTGTGAGTGTGCAGAGTGTGTGAGTGTGTAGGGTGAGTGTGTGAGTGTGCAGAGTGAGTGAGTGTGTAGGGTGAGTGTGTGAGTGTGCAGAGTGAGTGAGTGTGTAGGGTGAGTGCGTGAGTGTGTAGGGTGAGTGTGTGAGTGTGCAGAGTGAGTGAGTGTGTAGGGTGAGTGTGTGAGTGTGTAGGGTGAGTGTGTGAGTGTGCAGAGTGTGTGAGTGTGTAGGGTGAGTGTGTGAGTGTGCAGAGTGAGTGAGTGTGTAGGGTGAGTGTGTGAGTGTGCAGAGTGAGTGTGTGATTGTGTAGGGTGAGTGTGTGATTGTGTAGGGTGAGTGTGTGAGTGTGTAGGGTGAGTGTGAGTGTGTATGGTGAAAGTGTGAGTGTGTAAGGTGAGTGTGTGAGTGCGTAGGGTGAAAGTGTGAGTGTGTAAGGTGAGTGTATGAGTGCGTAGGGTGAAAGTGTGAGTGTGTAAGTTGAGTGTGTGAGTGTGTAGGGTGAAAGTGTGAGTGTGTAAGGTGAGTGTGTGAGTGTGTAGGGGGAGTGTGTGAATGCGTAGGGTGAAAGTGTGAGTGTGTAAGGTGAGTGTGTGAGTGTGTAGGGTGAAAGTGTGAGTGTGTAAGGTGAGTGTGTGAGTGCGTAGGGTGAAAGTGTGAGTGTGTAAGGTGAGTGTGAGTGCGTGGGGTGAAAGTGTGAGTGTGTAAGGTGAGTGTGAGTGCGTGGGGTGGAAGTGTGAGTGTGTAAGGTGAGTGTGAGTGCGTGGGGTGAAAGTGTGAGTGTGTAAGGTGAGTGTGTGAGTGCGTAGGGTGAAAGTGTGAGTGTGTAAGGTGAGTGTGTGAGTGCGTAGGGTGAAAGTGTGAGTGTGTAAGGTGAGTGTGTGAGTGTGTAGGGTGAAAGTGTGAGTGTGTAAGGTGAGTGTGTGAGTGCGTAGGGTGAAAGTGTGAGTGTGTAAGGTGAGTGTGAGTGCGTGGGGTGAAAGTGTGAGTGTGTAAGGTGAGTATGAGTGCGTGGGGTGGAAGTGTGAGTGTGTAAGGTGAGTGTGAGTGCGTGGGGTGAAAGTGTGAGTGTGTAAGGTGAGTGTGTGAGTGCGTAGGGTGAAAGTGTGAGTGTGTAAGGTGAGTGTGTGAGTGCGTAGGGTGAAAGTGTGAGTGTGTAAGGTGAGTGTGTGAGTGCGTAGGGTGAAAGTGTGAGTGTGTAAGGTGAGTGTGTGAGTGCGTAGGGTGAAAGTGTGAGTGTGTAGTGAGTGGTTATTGAAAATCTTGTATAATCTGCAAGAGGTATCCTTGGACTGGGTTTCGGGGGTCAAAGGCCCCTCTCGGCCCTGTCCCTGACCAGGTCTCGTGGTGGATCAGGGCCTAATCAACGTGGCTGTTACTTCTGGCCACACGTATACTGACGTACGAACCACAGCCCGTCTGGTCAGAGACTGACTTTTAGGTGCCTGTCCAGTGCCTGTCCAGTTCTTTCTTGAAGACAGCCAGGGATCTATTGTTAATCTCCCTTATGTATGCTGGGAGGCGGTTGAACAGTCTTGGGCCCCTGACATTTACTGTGTTGTATCTTAGCATACTCGTGGCGCCCCTGCTTTTCATTGGGAGGATGCCGCATCTCCTGCCCAGTCTTGGACTTTCGTAGGGAGTGATTTTCTTGGGCAGATTTGGGACTAGTCCCACTAGGATTATCCGAGTGTATATTATCATGAATCTCTTTCGCCTGCGTTCCTGGGCATACAAATCAAGGGACTTAATTTCGGTGCTTATATGTGCCGTGAAAGTTCTTTGTATATTCTGAAGGTATTCAATTTCGCCTGCCTTGAAAGAGGCCGTTAGTGTACAGCAATATTCCAGCCTTGAGAGAACAAGCCATCTGAAGAGAATCGCCATGGGCTTAGCATCTCTAGTTTTGAAGGTTCTCATTATCCATCCTATCATTTTCCTAGCAGATGTGGTAGACACATTGTTTTGATCTTTGAAAGTGAGATTGTCTGTCATTATCACTCCAAGGTTCTTCACATTACTTTCTCACTCAATTTTGTGGTTGGAATTTGTTTTATTCTCCGATACAATTTTAATTTCCTCAGGTTTTCCATATTAGAATAATTGAAATTTGTCTTCATTGAACTTCACATTGTTTTCTGCGGCCCATGTAAAGAGTTGGTAGATGTCCGCTTGAGTCTTCCACTGTCTTCGATGGATGACACTGTCATGCAAATTCGGGTGTCATCCGCAAAGGAAGACACGGTGGTGTGGCTGACATCTTTGTCTGTCAGATATGAGGATGAGGAACAGGATGGGAGCGAATACTATAAATTGTGGAACAGAGCTTTTCAGTGTAGCCGCCTCACACCTTACTCTGTTTGATATTACTGTTTCTGTTCTACTTGTTAGGAAATTGTAGATCCGTCTACGAACTTTTCCTGTTATTTCTTTATCACACATTTTGTGCGCTATTACACTATGATTGTACTTGTCGAAGACTTTCAGAAAGTCTGAGTACTACATCAGCATTGTGTTTGTTCTCCAGAGCGTCCAAGACCTTGTCATAGTAGTCCAGTAGTTGGGACAAGCAGGAGCGACCTACTTTAAACCCAAGCTGCCCTAGGTTGTGCAATTGATGGGTATCTAAGAGAGTAGTGATCTTGATTCTTAGAACTTTTTCAAAGATTTTTATGAAGTGGGATATTAGTGCTATCGGTCCGCAATTTTTTGCAATTGCTTTATTGCCACCTTGGTGGAATAGGACTGTGTCTGTCTATGTCTGTGTTGGGAGAGAAGAACGGGTATAACCTGGGAGAGGCGAGAGAAGAACTGGCATTAATATACAAGAGGTTGAATCAGCTGATTTCCCCAAATATATAAAGAATAATCAACTGATAGCCAGAAGTAAAGAAACATAAATTAGCTGATCGTGACGTCACTTGGATAAACAGAGTCAGCTGACAGAGTGTTCACTGGTTATAAAAGGAGGTTCTTCAACTTGACTTCGGTCCCTGATGATACCAGGCCTGTTAACAGATCTGTTGAAAAAGTCGTTGGCTAAGGGTCGTGAGGGGAGGGTTCGTGAGGGGGGAGTCGTTAGTTTTGAAAGAAGGTTGCTGACGAGCAACTACGAGGTCGCTGACCTTCTAGTTTGCGACGAGGTCGAATAAGGAGTCGTGGTTAGGTCATGGGTGCAGACAGTGGGTCCAGGTTGTGGTCAAGTCGTGTTTAGGTCGTGTTGTGGTCATAGGCTGAGGCGGAAGAGGCGAGACAAGAGCGACCTGGTGGTTGCCTGGGCTTCCTTAATGAGGCAAAGGGGAGTGTTGCTCGCGTCATTACCCACACCACAGATACACCATCATCTCTCTCTCTATCTCTCTCTGGTTCCTATTGCAAACTTATATTTTTCACAGCTTTCCCGACTGTGTGTGTGTGTGTGTGTGTGTGTGTGTGTGTGTGTGTGTGTGTGTGTGTGTGTGTGTGTGTGTGTGTGTGTGTGTGTGTGTGTGTGTGTGTGTGTGTGTTTGAGTGTTTGTGTGTATGTGTACTCACCTAATTGTGGTTGTAGGGGTCGATTCACAGCTCCTGGCCCCAACAAGAGTGGTGTCATATACCATGAGTGGAGCCATGTATCATGAGTGATAACATGTCTTATGAGTGGTGCCATGTATTATGAGTGGTGCCATATATTTTTAGGGGTGCCATATATCATGAGTGGTGTCATGTACCATGAGTGGTGCCATGAATCATGAGTGGTGCTATGTATCCTGAGCTGTGCCATGTTGTACGATTGGTGCCATGTATTTGAGTATTGTCATGTATAATGAGTGGTGCCATGTATCATGAGTGAAGTCATGTATCATGGGTGGTGTCATGGGCCATGAATGGTGCCATGTTTAATGAGTGGTGCCATATTTTATGAGTGGTGCCATGTATCGTGAGTGGTGCATAGTATCATGATTGGTGCCACGTATCATGAGTGGAGAGATGTATTATGAGTGGTACAGTGTATTATGAGTGGAGCCATATATTATGAGTGGTGCCATGTGTCATGAGTGTTGCCATGTACCATGAATGGTGCAATGTATCATGACTGGTGCCACGTATCATGAGTGGAGAGATGTATTATGAGTGGTACAGTGTATTATGAGTGGAGCCATATATCATGAGTGGTGCCATGTGTCATGAGTGTTGCCATGTACCATGAATGGAATGTATCATGACTGATGCCACGTATCATGAGTGGTGCCATGTATTATGAGTGGTGCCATATATTATGAATGGTGCCATATATTGTGAGTGGTGCCATGTACCCTGAGTGGTGCCATGTATTATGAGTGTTGCCATGTACCATGAATGGTGCAATGTATCATGAGTGGTGCCATACATTATTGGTGGTGCCATGTGTCATGAGTGGTGTCATGTGTCATGAGTGGAGCCATGTATCATGAGTGGTGACATGTATTGTGAATGGTGCCATGTGTCATGAGAGGAGTCATATATCATGAGTGGTGCCATGTGTCATAAGTGATGCCATGTGTCATGAGTGGTGCCATGTGTTATGAGTTGTGCTATGTATCATCAGGGGAGCCATTTATCAAGAGAGGTGCCATGTCTTATGAGTAGAACCATGTATCATGAGTGGTGCCATGTATCGTGATTTGAGCCATATATAATTAGTGGAGCCACGTATCATGACTGGTGTCAGGAATGATGCCATGTGTTATGAATGGTGCCATATATCATGAGTGGAACCAGGAATCATGAGTGGTGCCATGTGTCATGCGTGGTGCTATGTGTCATGAGTTGTGCCAGGTATCATGAGTGGACACATGTATCATGACTGGTGTCATCTGTCATGAGTGGTGTCATGAGTGGTGCCATGTATCATGAGTGGTATCATGTGTCATGAGTGGTGGCATGTGTCATGAATGGTGTCATGTGTCATGAGTGGTGACATGTATCATGAGTGGTGCCGTTTATCATGAGTGGAGCCATGCATTGTGAGGAGAGCCATGTATCATGGCTGGTGCATGTATCATGGATGATTCCATGTATCATGAGTGTTGCAATTTATCATGAATGGTGCCATGTATCATGAGTGGAGCCATGTATCATGACTGGGGTCATGTGTCATGAGTGGTGTCATGTGTCATGAGTGGTGCCATGCATCATGAGTGGTACCATGTATCATGAGTGGTACCATGTATTATGAGTGGTGCCATGTATTATGAGTAGTGTCATGAGTGGTGCCATGTGGCATGAGTGGTGCCATGTGTCATGAGTGGTACCATGTATCATGATAGGAGCAATGTATCATGAGTGGTGCCATGTTTAATGAGCGGTGCCATGTATCGTGAGTGGTGCAATTTGTCCTGAGTGGTGCCATGTCTCATAAGTGGTGTCATGTATCATGAATGGTGCCATGGCCTGGTCACAGACCGGGCCGCGGGGGCGTTGACCCCCGGAACTCTCTCCAGGTAATCTCCAGGTAAATGTGTCATGAGTGGTGTCATGTATCATGAGTAATGCCATGTTTAATGAGAGTGGTGTCATGTATCATGAGTGGTGCAATGTGTCATGAGTGGTGCCATGTGTCATGAGTGGTGTCATGTATCATGAGAGGTACCATGTATCATGAGTAGTGCCATGTATCATGAGTATTGCCATGTGTCATGAGTGGTGTCATGTATCATGAGAGGTACCATGTATCATGAGTAGTGCCATGTATCATGAGTATTGCCATGTGTCATGAGTGGTGTCATGCATCATGAGAGGTACCATGTATCATGAGTAGTGCCATGTATCATGAGTATTGCCATGTGGCATGAGTGGTGTCATGTATCATGAGTGATGCCATGTATCATGAATAGTGCCATGTATCATGAGTGGTGTCATGTGTCAATGAGAGTGAAAAAGAGAAGTGTTTGTGAATCTTCGTGACAGACGGTGGGAGAGCATATTATTACACTCGTATTAAGTAAAAGTAACTCACAACATATCTTTCCATGAGAAATTATCAGATTTATACAAGATGTTGTGGATGTTGTAGATGTTGTGGATGTTGTAGATGTTGTGCATGTTATAGATGTTGTGGATGTTGTAGATGTTGTGGATGTTGTAGATGTTGTGGATGTTGTAGAGAGAATAACTCAGGGTGGTCAGTAACACTTGTGGCAGCAATACAAGTGCAGAGTAACACAGATGATATAAGCAAGTGCAGAACACTGCAGGCAGGACTGACTCCCTGATGTGACGTGGTGGTTTACATGGTTCTGGTGCTGGTACTAAAGATGGTTCTGGTGCTGGTACTAAAGATGGTTCTTGTGCTGGCACTGATAATGGTTCTCGTGCTAGTACTGATGATGGTTCTGGTGCTGGTACTGATGATGGTTCTCGTGCTAGTACTGATGATGGTTCTGGTGCTGGTACTGATGATGGTTCTGGTGCTGGTACTGATGATGGTTCTGGTGCTGGTACTGATGATGGTTCTGGTGCTGATACTGATGATGGTTCTGGTGCTGGTACTGATGATGGTTCTGGTGCTGGTACTGATGATGGTTCTGGTGCTGATACTGATGATGGTTCTGGTGCTGGTACTGATGATGGTTCTGGTGCTGGTACTGAAGATGGTTCTGGTGCTGGACCTGATGATGGTTCTGGGGCTGTTATGGTGCTGGTACTGAAGATGGTGTTGGTGCTGTTCTACAAACAGCTGGTGGTGTTGCTGACTCTGGTGCTGCTGACGATTCAGGTCAATAAACTACACCAGCTGGGAACCAGCTCCGACAAATCTCAGCCAACAGAAAACAGAAATGTGCAGACGCTGTGGTGTTTGTGGGCATGTCTGAGAGAAAACAAATGGGACATGCAAATTTAACCATCAAAAAAATATGCCGTGATCTCCTGAGCAGTGAAGTGTGTTATACATGAGAAACAATGTAGTAACACACACTGCCCTACATACATAGTGAAATGGACCAGGAGCTACAACCCCACAAATTACAGGAATCTAACCATGGTAGACATGTATTAAGATATTATTTTTAGTGCCAGAAAGCAGAAAAATAGCAGGAAATTAAAAAAAATATTCACCACCTCGGAGCCACACAAAGGACCATTCTGACAACAAATGTAGTTCCCTGGGTACAACTTAACTAGAAGCGACAGAAAGAGCTGGCAATTAGAGGAAAGGTGTTGACCTGAATGTCAGAGAGTCGCTCATTTGCACAGAGTTGATCAAAACCACAAATGATGTAATTGATGTTTTGGCAGAAAAAAACTGAGAACCAAAACCTGGTCAGTCGTGGTTGTATATAAGTCGCCAGATACAACTTCCAAACAATTCAAATAAGTTACTGCAAGTCGTGTACTCTCTGGAAAAATTTTCGAACTCAACCCCAGATATCTTGTTGCTTGTTGATTTCGTCAGGTAAAAACGTCTCCTGACGGCTGTCTTAGGTATACAATGACCCACAGAGCGATAGAGCAGCTACTGACGTACCCATGTTGGATCACATTACGATGACGCACCCATAATAGGTGTGGAAGTATGAAGAACAATATACCGTCTCTCTCCGTGTGTTGGCGAGAATTACATGGTAGTTGTTCATGATTACATAGCAGTCAGTTGAGCAGGATGGCACAGCATTGTGCAGGAGCTGAAAGACGTTGTTCCCCTGGCTCTACAACAAACTATTTGGAACCAATCAGGGCGGTTCATGAGGCGGTTCTGCTAACGAGTCAGAGGCATGGTCCACCCGTAGCTGCTGCTGATGCCTCAGTTACTCAGTACATGATGAGTACAAGATGATGGGAAGCGCTGTGGATGTACTCTGTGAGTTTTCACTCTTGTTGTAAGGCTTAACAATTCGCAAGCAGGTGAAATTAGTTACAAACATTATCTCCGCGTTCACATCAGGACTCGAACCTGCAAACTCTGTATCAGAGTACACAGTACTTTACGACGAAGCCAGACTCTGGGGTCTGGCTTCTTGGTAAAGTACTGTGTACTCTGATACAGAGTTTGCAGGTTCTAGTCCTACTGTGGACGTAGAGATAATGTTCGTGTCTTGTTGTAAGATGTACTCTTTGTAGTACCAATCTTGTAAGATATACTCTGAACTTACATAACAGTGCACATTCACCTAATTGTACTCACCTACGCTCTCTCCTTCACGGACGGAGCGTTGTAGCGGGTACATCTACAAGGACCTGAGTAGTGTTGTAGCGGGTACATCTACAAGGACCTGAGTAGTGTTGTAGCAGGTACATCTACAAGGACCTGAGTAGTGTTGTAGCGGGTACATCTACAAGGATATTTAACTTCCTAACTGATAGAAGCAGAAAGTAAGAGTAAACTGTGAAATCACTGGCAGCTACAATGAATAAGAAAAGCAGAAAGGGATTATGAGGCTAAGGTCGCCAGGGATTCGAAGACTAACCCAAAAGGGTTCTTTTAGGTATACAGAAGTAAGATTAGGGACAAGATAGACCCACTTAAGAGTAACTCAGGTCAGATCATTGACAGTGATAAGGAAATGTGTGAAATATTCAATACTTACTTCCTCTCAGTTTTTACTCAGGAAGATGATAACGAAATTCCAGAAATAATAAATTGTGTAGAACAGGACGACTGGGGTAACTAGTGACATGGTCCTCAGACAAAAAGAGGAATTAAAACCTAACAAATCCCCAGGCCCTGATGAATTCTTTGTAAGGGTTTTAAAGGAATGTAAAGAGGAACTTAGCAAACCTTTGGCTAATCTTTTCAACATATCACTACAAACTGGCATAGTGCCTGGAAAGTGGAAAATGGCAAATGTAATACCTATTTACAAGGCAGGTGACAGGTCCTTGGCTTCGAACTATAGACCAGTAAGCCTTACCTCCACAGTGGGAAAATTTCTGGAATAAATAATTACCGAGGCAATTCGTAGCCATCTTGAAAGGCATAAATTGATTAATGAATCTCAGCACGGTTTTACAAAGGGGCGTTCCTGTCTTACGAATTTACTAACTTTTTTCACTAAGGTACTTGAGGAGGTAGATCATGGTACTGAATATGATAGTGTGTATATGGACTTCAGTAAGGCTTTCGATAGAGCTCCACATCAGAGGCTATTGAGGAAACTTAAGGCACACGGAACAGGAGGAGAATTTTTTTCCTGGTTACTGGCATGGTTGATAAATATGCAGCAGAGAGAAATCAGAATGGAGGCACGTCACAAGTGGTGTTCCTCAGGGGTCAGTGTTGAGCCCCTTGTTGTTCACAATCTACATAAACGACATAGATGAGAGAATAAATAGCGACATAAGCAAATTTGCTGATGACACCAAAATAGGCTGTCCAATTCATTCTAATGAGGACATTAGAGCACTCCAGGATGATTTGAATAGACTGATGCAGTGGTCGGAGAAGTGGCAGATGCAGTTTAATATAGAGAAATGCAGAGTTCTAAATGTTGGACAGGATAATAATCATGCCATATATAAACTAAATAATGTAGATCTTAATATTACTGATTGCGAAAAGGATTTAGGAGTTCTGGTTAGCAGTAACCTGAAACCAAGACAACAGTGCATAAGTGTTCGCAATAAAGCTAACAGAATCCTTGGCTTCATATCTAGAAGTATAAATAATAAAAGTCCTCAGGTTGTTCTTCAATTCTATATATCTTTGGTTAGGCCTCATTTAAACTATGCTGCACAGTTTTGGTCACCATATTACAGAATGGATATAAATGCTCTGGAAAACGTACAGAGGAGGATGACAAAGTTGATCCCACGTATCAGAACTCTTCCCTATAAGGATAGGCTGAGGGCCCTGAATCTGCACTCTCTCGAAAGGCGTAGAATTAGGGAGGATATGGCTGAGGTGTATAAATGGAAAACAAGAATGAATAAAGGGGATGTAAATAGCGTGGTAAAAATATCCAGCCAAGACAGGACTCGCAGCAATGATTTTAAGCTGGAAAAATTCAGATTCAGAAAGGATATAGGAAAGCACTGGTTTGGTAATAGAGTTGTAGATGATTGGAATAAACGCCCGAGTACCGTTATAGAAGCTAAGACGTTGTGCAGTTTAAAAAAGAGGTTAGATAAACACACGAGTGGGTGTGGGTGAGTGTGAGTTGGTCCTGACTAGCTGGTGCCACTGGGTCAGATGCCGTGCTCCTTCCTTAAGTTGAGGTGACCTGACTGGGTGGGCCATTGGTCTAAGCCGGGGGTTGACATGGACCTGCCCTGCATGAGCCATAGGCCTGCTGCAGTGTTCCTTCTTTCTTATGTTTTTATGTTCTTAACTTAAGGTTGGGCGCTGCCCCCACACCTCTTTCTCGGTCACGTCTCTGATATAGACAGGGATATAAACCATGGCACTGTATCTTCCTTAGCAGATGATACTAGAAACTGTGTGAGAGTGGCATCAATAGAAGACACGAAGAGCTTCCAGTCTGATATAAACCAAGTCTTCCAGTGGGTCACTGACAACAATATGGCGTTGAATGAAGACAGATTCCAGTTATTAAGTCACGGAAGAATGGAAGAAGAAAAAACAAGATCGGAGCACAAGACAAACTCAAACCATTCATTAGAAAGTAACTCAAATGTGAAAGACCTGGAGTGAAAATGTCAGATCTTACGCTCAAGGAGCATAACGTTATTTTCGCTACAGCAAGGAAAATGATAGGTTGGACAACTAGAACCTTCAGAAAAAGATATGCCAAGCCTATGAAGACACTTCAAGTCACTCGTTCTCTCTAGGCTGGAATATTGGTGTGTACTAGCGGTCACCTTCAAGGAAGGCCAGATTGCTGAGATGGAAAATGTACAGAGAACTTTCACAGCTCGTAGAAACTCACTCAAGCTCCCAAATTGTTGGGAGTGCTTGAGGTCCCTAGAACTGTACTTTTGTTAATTAGACACATGTGCAACTCTTGGGTATCTTTATCAATAAAGATACCCAAGAGTTGCACATGTGCCTAATTTAACAACGTGTCGGTTCTTTGAACCATTCATCTACAACTGTACTTTTCAGAACACAGGCGAGAAAGATACATCATGATATACACCTGGAAGAATCTGGAGATATTGACCTTAAATCTGCAGACCGAAATCTCTACATACGAACACAAGAGGCCTGGCAGACGGTGCAGAATACCTCGATAATAAGCAGGTGAAGGATGAGCACAGAGAAAGAACTCAGTAAGTGTAAAAGGTCAACGACTCTTCAACACCCCTTCGTCATGCATAAAGCGGATTACTGACATCCTGGCTGTCTTCAAGCAGGAACTCGACAAGTTCCTCAAATTATTTCGTGATCTACAGGGATGTGATGTAAATGTTGGACTGCACGAGGCGGGTGCCCACAGTCTGATCGATCAGGCTAGCCAGGATGCCTGGTTTGGGGGTGGGTCGCGGCAGCAGGACAACTCTGCAAACCCATCAGAGGTATATGATAGTCTGACATAAACGAGAACAGTGACTGATGGGAGGGGGAGGGTTGAGAGGGTTGAGGAGTGATTTGAATGAGAGAGGGGTGATTCAGGGGTGAAGGAAGGGGAAGGGGAGGGCTCAGGGTGATAGAAGGGGAGGGGAGGGATTCGGAGTGATGGAAGGGGAGGGGAAGGGTACAGGGGTGATAGAAGGGAAGGGAAGGGGACGGGGGAGGAAGGGGAAGGTAAGAGTCATAATCAT
>NC_091293.1:46036786-46066786 GCF_038502225.1 Cherax quadricarinatus
CAGTGGCAGCGTCATCACAGTGTGTCAGTGTAGCACAGTGGCAGTGTCATCACAATGTGTCAGTGTAGCAGAGTGGCAGTGTCATCACAATGTGTCAGTGTAGTAGAGTGGCAGTGTCATCACAATGTGTCAGTGTAGTAGAGTGGCAGTGTCATCACAGTGTGTCAGTGTAGCACAGTGGCAGCGTCATCACAGTGTGTCAGTGTAGCACAGTGGCAGTGTCATCACAGTGTGTCAGTGTAGCAGAGTGGCAGTGTCATCACAGTGTGTCAGTGTAGCAGAGTGGCAGTGTCATCACAGTGTGTCAGTGTAGCACAGTGGCAGTGTCATCACAGTGTGTCAGTGTAGCACAGTGGCAGTGTCATCACAGTGTGTCAGTGTAGCAGAGTGGCAGCGTCATCACAGTGTGTCAGTGTAGCAGAGTGGCAGTGTCATCACAGTGTGTCAGTGTAGTAGAGTGGCAGTGTCATCACAGTGTGTCAGTGTAGCAGAGTAGCAGTGTCATCACAGTGTGTCAGTGTAGCAGAGTGGCAGTGTCATCACAGTGTGTCAGTGTAGCAGAGTGGCAGTGTCATCACAGTGTGTCAGTGTAGCAGAGTGGCAGCGTCATCACAGTGTGTCAGTGTAGCAGAGTGGCAGTGTCATCACAGTGTGTCAGTGTAGTAGAGTGGCAGTGTCATCACAGTGTGTCAGTGTAGCAGAGTGGCAGCGTCATCACAGTGTGTCAGTGTAGCAGAGTGGCAGTGTCATCACAGTGTGTCAGTGTAGCAGAGTGGCAGTGTCATCACAGTGTGTCAGTGTAGCAAAGTGGCAGTGTCATCACAGTGTGTCAGTGTAGCAGAGTGGCAGTGTCATCACAGTGTGTCAGTGTAGCAGAGTAGAAGTGTCATCACAGTGTGTCAGTGTAGCAGAGTGGCAGTGTCATCACAGTGTGTCAGTGTAGCAGAGTGGCAGCGTCATCACAGTGTGTCAGTGTAGCAGAGTGGCAGTGTCATCACAGTGTGTCAATGTAGCAGAGTGGCAGTGTCATCACAGTGTGTCAGTGTAGCAGAGTGGCAGCGTCATCACAGTGTGTCAGTGTAGCAGAGTGGCAGCGTCATCACAGTGTGTCAGTGTAGCAGAGTGGCAGTGTCATCACAGTGTGTCAGTGTAGCAGAGTGGCAGTGTCATCACAGTGTGTCAGTGTAGCAGAGTGGCAGTGTCATCACAGTGTGTCAGTGTAGCAGAGTGGCAGTGTCATCACAGTGTGTCAGTGTAGCAGAGTGGCAGTGTCATCACAGTGTGTCAGTGTAGCAGAGTGGCAGTGTCATCACAGTGTGTCAGTGTAGCAGAGTGGCAGTGTCATCACAGTGTGTCAGTGTAGCAGAGTGGCAGTGTCATCACAGTGTGTCAGTGTAGCAGAGTGGCAGTGTCATCACAGTGTGTCAGTGTAGCAGAGTGGCAGTGTCATCACAGTGTGTCAGTGTAGCAGAGTGGCAGTGTCATCACAGTGTGTCAGTGTAGCAGAGTGGCAGTGTCATCACAGTGTGTCAGTGTAGCAGAGTGGCAGTGTCATCACAGTGTGTCAGTGTAGCAGAGTGGCAGTGTCATCACAGTGTGTCAGTGTAGCAGAGTGGCAGTGTCATCACAGTGTGTCAGTGTAGCAGAGTGTGTCATCACAATGTGTCAGTGTAGCAGAGTGGCAGTGTCATCACAGTGTGTCAGTGTAGCAGAGTGGCAGTGTCATCACAGTGTGTCAGTGTAGCAGAGTGGCAGTGTCATCACAGTGTGTCAGTGTAGCAGAGTGGCAGCGTCATCACAGTGTGTCAGTGTAGCAGAGTGGCAGTGTCATCACAGTGTGTCAGTGTAGCAGAGTGGCAGTGTCATCACAGTGTGTCAGTGTAGCAGAGTGGCAGTGTCATCACAGTGTGTCAGTGTAGCAGAGTGGCAGTGTCATCACAGTGTGTCAGTGTAGCAGAGTGGCAGTGTCATCACAGTGTGTCAGTGTAGCAGAGTGGCAGTGTCATCACAGTGTGTCAGTGTAGCAGAGTAGCAGTGTCATCACAGTGTGTCAGTGTAGCAGAGTAGCAGTGTCATCACAGTGTGTCAGTGTAGCAGAGTGGCAGTGTCATCACAGTGTGTCAGTGTAGCAGAGTGGCAGCGTCATCACAGTGTGTCAGTGTAGCAGAGTGGCAGTGTCATCACAGTGTGTCAGTGTAGCAGAGTGGCAGTGTCATCACAGTGTGTCAGTGTAGCAGAGTAGCAGTGTCATCACAGTGTGTCAGTGTAGCAGAGTGGCAGTGTCATCACAGTGTGTCAGTGTAGCAGAGTGGCAGCGTCATCACAGTGTGTCAGTGTAGCAGAGTGGCAGTGTCATCACAGTGTGTCAGTGTAGCAGAGTGGCAGTGTCATCACAGTGTGTCAGTGTAGCAGAGTGGCAGTGTCATCACAGTGTGTCAGTGTAGTAGAGTGGCAGTGTCATCACAGTGTGTCAGTGTAGCAGAGTGGCAGTGTCATCACAGTGTGTCAGTGTAGCAGAGTGGCAGTGTCATCACAGTGTGTCAGTGTAGCAGAGTGGCAGTGTCATCACAGTGTGTCAGTGTAGCAGAGTGGCAGTGTCATCACAGTGTGTCAGTGTAGCACAGTGGCAGTGTCATCACAGTGTGTCAGTGTAGCAGAGTGGCAGTGTCATCACAGTGTGTCAGTGTAGCACAGTGGCAGTGTCATCACAGTGTGTCAGTGTAGCACAGTGGCAGTGTCATCACAGTGTGTCAGTGTAGCACAGTGGCAGTGTCATCACAGTGTGTCAGTGTAGCAGAGTGGCAGCGTCATCACAGTGTGTCAGTGTAGCAGAGTGGCAGTGTCATCACAGTGTGTCAGTGTAGCACAGTGGCAGTGTCATCACAGTGTGTCAGTGTAGTAGAGTGGCAGTGTCATCACAGTGTGTCAGTGTAACACAGTGGCAGTGTCATCACAGTGTGTCAGTGTAGTAGAGTGGCAGTGTCATCACAGTGTGTCAGTGTAGTAGAGTGGCAGTGTCATCACAGTGTGTCAGTGTACCACAGTGGCATTGTCATCACAATGTGTCAGTGTAGTAGATTGGCAGTGTCATCACAGTGTGTCAGTGTAGCACAGTGGCAGTGTCATCACAGTGTCAGTGTAGCACAGTGGCATTGTCATCACAATGTGTCAGTGTAGTAGATTGGCAGTGTCATCACAGTGTGTCAGTGTAGCACAGTGGCAGTGTCATCACAGTGTGTTAGTGTAGTAGAGTGGCAGTGTCATCACAGTGTGTCAGTGTAGTAGATTGGCAGTGTCATCACAGTGTGTCAGTGTAGCAGAGTGGCAGTGTCATCACAATGTGTCAGTGTAGTAGAGTGGCAGTGTCATCACAGTGTGTCAGTGTAACACAGTGGCAGTGTCATCACAGTGTGTCAGTGTAGTAGAGTGGCAGCGTCATCAGAGTGTGGAGGAGTGTCAGTGAGTCAGTGTGAAGGAATGTCAGTGTGGAGGAGTGTCAGTGTGTCAGTGTGGAGGGGTGTCAGTGTGTCAGTGTGGAGGAGTGTCAGTGTGTCAGTGTGGAGGAGTGTCAGTGTATCAATGTGGAGAAGTGTCAGTAAGTCAGTGTGAAGGAATGTCAGTGTGGAGGAGTGTCAGTGTGTCAGTGTGGAGGAGTGTCAGTGTGTCAGTGTGGAGGAGTGTCAGTGTGTCAGAGTGGAGGAGTGTCAGTGTATCAATGTGGAGGAGTGTCAGTGTGTCAGTGTGGAGGAGTGTCAGTGTATCAATGTGGGGGAGAGACAGAGAGTCAGTGTGAAGGAATGTCAGTGTGGAGGAGTGTCAGTGTGTCAGTGTGGAGGAGTGTCAGTGTGTCAGTGTGGAGGAGTGTCAGTGTGTCAGTATGGAGAAGTGTCAGTGTGTCAGTGGGGAGGAGTGTCAGTATGTCAATGTGGAGGAATGTCAGTGTGTCAATGTGGAGGAGTGTCAGTGTGGAGGTGTGTCAGTATGGAGGAGTGTCAGTGTGGAGGAGTGTCGGTGTGGAGGACTGTCAGTGTGGAGGAGTGTCAGAGTGGAGGAATTCCAGTGTGGAGGAGTGTCAGTGTGTCAGTGTGGAGGAATGTCATTGCGGAGGAGTGTCAGTGTGGAGGAATGTCATTGCGGAGGAGTGTCAGTGTGGAGGAATGTCAGTGTGGAGGAATGTCAGTGTGGAGGAGTGTCAGTGTGGAGGAGTGTCAGTGTGGAGGAATGTCAGTGTGGAGGAGTGTCAGTGTGAAGGAATGTCATTGTGGAGGAGTGTCAGTGTGGAGGAATGTCAGTGTGGAGGAGTGTCAGTGTGAAGGAATGTCATTGTGGAGGAGTGTCAGTGTGGAGGAGTGTCAGTGTGGAGGAATGTCAGTGTGGAGGAGTGTCAGTGTGGAGGAGTGTCAGTGTGGAGGAATGTCATTGCGGAGGAGTGTCAGTGTGGAGGAATGTCAGTGTGGAGGAGTGTCAGTGTGGAGGAGTGTCAGTGTAGAGGAGTGTCAGTGTGGAGGAGTGTCAGTGTGGAGGAATGTCAGTGTGGAGGAGTGTCAGTGTGGAGGAGTGTCAGTGTGGAGGAGTGTCAGTGTGGAGGAGTGTCAGTGTGGAGGAGTGTCAGTGTGGAGGAATGTCAGTGTGTCAGTGTGAAGGAATGTCAGTGTGGAGGAGTGTCAGTGTAGAGGAGTGTCAGTGTGGAGGAGTGTCAGTGTGGAGGAGTGTCAGTGTGGAGGAGTGTCAGTGTGGAGGAGTGTCAGTGTAGAGGAGTGTCAGTGTGGAGGAGTGTCAGTGTGGAGGAGTGTCAGTGTGGAGGAGTGTCAGTGTGGAGGAGTGTCAGTGTAGAGGAGTGTCAGTGTGGAGGAGTGTCAGTGTGGAGGAGTGTCAGTGTGGAGGAGTGTCAGTGTGGAGGAGTGTCAGTGTAGAGGAGTGTCAGTGTGGAGGAGTGTCAGTGTGGAGGAGTGTCAGTGTGGAGGAGTGTCAGTGTGGAGGAGTGTCAGTGTGGAGGAGTGTCAGTGTGGAGGAGTGTCAGTGTGGAGGAGTGTCATTGTGGAGGAGTGTCAGTGTGGAGGAGTGTCAGTGTAGAGGAGTGTCAGTGTAGAGGAGTGTCAGTGTGGAGGAGTGTCAGTGTGGAGGAGTGTCAGTGTGGAGGAGTGTCAGTGTGGAGGAGTGTCAGTGTGGAGGAGTGTCAGTGTGGAGGAGTGTCAGTGTGGAGGAGTGTCAGTGTGGAGGAGTGTCAGTGTGGAGGAATGTCAGTGTGGAGGAGTGTCAGTGTGAAGGAATGTCATTGTGGAGGAGTGTCAGTGTGGAGGAATGTCAGTGTGGAGGAGTGTCAGTGTGAAGGAATGTCATTGTGGAGGAGTGTCAGTGTGGAGGAGTGTCAGTGTGGAGGAATGTCAGTGTGGAGGAGTGTCAGTGTGGAGGAGTGTCAGTGTGGAGGAGTGTCAGTGTGGAGGAGTGTCAGTGTGGAGGAGTGTCAGTGTGGAGGAATGTCAGTGTGTCAGTGTGAAGGAATGTCAGTGTGGAGGAGTGTCAGTGTAGAGGAGTGTCAGTGTGGAGGAGTGTCAGTGTGGAGGAGTGTCAGTGTGGAGGAGTGTCAGTGTGGAGGAGTGTCAGTGTGGAGGAGTGTCAGTGTGGAGGAGTGTCAGTGTGGAGGAGTGTCAGTGTGGAGGAGTGTCAGTGTGGAGGAGTGTCAGTGTGGAGGAGTGTCAGTGTGGAGGAGTGTCAGTGTGGAGGAGTGTCAGTGTGGAGGAGTGTCAGTGTGGAGGAGTGTCAGTGTGGAGGAGTGTCAGTGTGGAGGAGTGTCAGTGTGGAGGAGTGTCAGTGTGGAGGAGTGTCAGTGTGGAGGAATGTCAGTGTGGAGGAGTGTCAGTGTGAAGGAATGTCATTGTGGAGGAGTGTCAGTGTGGAGGAATGTCAGTGTGGAGGAGTGTCAGTGTGAAGGAATGTCATTGTGGAGGAGTGTCAGTGTGAAGGAATGTCAGTGTGGAGGAGTGTCAGTGTAGAGGAGTGTCAGTGTGGAGGAGTGTCAGTGTGGAGGAGTGTCAGTGTGGAGGAGTGTCAGTGTGGAGGAGTGTCAGTGTGGAGGAGTGTCAGTGTGGAGGAGTGTCAGTGTGGAGGAGTGTCAGTGTGGAGGAGTGTCAGTGTGGAGGAGTGTCAGTGTGGAGGAGTGTCAGTGTGGAGGAGTGTCAGTGTGGAGGAGTGTCAGTGTGGAGGAGTGTCAGTGTGGAGGAGTGTCAGTGTGGAGGAGTGTCAGTGTGGAGGAGTGTCAGTGTGGAGGAGTGTCAGTGTGGAGGAGTGTCAGTGTGGAGGAGTGTCAGTGTGGAGGAGTGTCAGTGTGGAGGAGTGTCAGTGTGGAGGAGTGTCAGTGTGGAGGAATGTCAGTGTGGAGGAGTGTCAGTGTGAAGGAATGTCATTGTGGAGGAGTGTCAGTGTGGAGGAATGTCAGTGTGGAGGAGTGTCAGTGTGAAGGAATGTCATTGTGGAGGAGTGTCAGTGAGGAGGAATGTCAGTGTGGAGGAGTGTCAGTGTGAAGGAATGTCATTGTGGAGGAGTGTCAGTGTGGAGGAGTGTCAGTGTGGAGGAATGTCAGTGTGGAGGAGTGTCAGTGTGGAGGAGTGTCAGTGTGGAGGAGTGTCAGTGTGGAGGAGTGTCAGTGTGGAGGAGTGTCAGTGTGGAGGAATGTCAGTGTGTCAGTGTGAAGGACTGTCAGTGTGGAGGAGTGTCAGTGTAGAGGAGTGTCAGTGTGGAGGAGTGTCAGTGTGGAGGAGTGTCAGTGTGGAGGAGTGTCAGTGTGGAGGAGTGTCAGTGTAGAGGAGTGTCAGTGTGGAGGAGTGTCAGTGTGGAGGAGTGTCAGTGTGGAGGAGTGTCAGTGTGGAGGAGTGTCAGTGTAGAGGAGTGTCAGTGTGGAGGAGTGTCAGTGTGGAGGAGTGTCAGTGTGGAGGAGTGTCAGTGTGGAGGAGTGTCAGTGTGGAGGAGTGTCAGTGTGGAGGAGTGTCAGTGTGGAGGAGTGTCAGTGTGGAGGAGTGTCAGTGTGGAGGAGTGTCAGTGTGGAGGAATGTCAGTGTGTCAGTGTGAAGGAATGTCAGTGTGGAGGAGTGTCAGTGTAGAGGAGTGTCAGAGTGGAGGAGTGTCAGTGTGGAGGAGTGTCAGTGTGGAGGAGTGTCAGTGTGGAGGAGTGTCAGTGTGGAGGAATGTCAGTGTGTCAGTGTGAAGGAATGTCAGTGTGGAGGAGTGTCAGTGTAGAGGAGTGTCAGAGTGGAGGAGTGTCAGTGTGGAAGAGTGTCAGTGTGGAGGAGTGTCAGTGTGGAGGAGTGTCAGTGTGGAGGAATGTCAGTGTGTCAGTGTGAAGGAATGTCAGTGTGGAGGAGTGTCAGTGTAGAGGAGTGTCAGAGTGGAGGAGTGTCAGTGTGGAGGAGTGTCAGTGTGGAGGAGTGTCAGTGTGAAGGAATGTCAGTGTGTCAGTGTGAAGGAATGTCAGTGTGGAGGAGTGTCAGTGTGGAGGAGTGTCAGTGTGGAGGAGTGTCAGTGTGGAGGAGTGTCAGTGTGGAGGAGTGTCAGTGTGGAGGAGTGTCAGTGTGGAGGAGTGTCATTGTGGAGGAGTGTCAGTGTGGAGGAGTGTCAGTGTGGAGGAATGTCATTGTGGAGGAGGGTCAGTGTGGAGGAATGTCATTGCGGAGGAGTGTCAGTGTGGAGGAATGTCAGTGTGGAGGAGTGTCAGTGTGGAGGAGTGTCATTGCGGAGGAGTGTCAGTGTGGAGGAATGTCATTGCGGAGGAGTGTCAGTGTGGAGGAATGTCAGTGTGGAGGAGTGTCAGTGTGGAGGAGTGTCAGTGTAGAGGAGTGTCAGTGTGGAGGAGTGTCAGTGTGGAGGAGTGTCAGTGTGGAGGAGTGTCAGTGTGGAGGAGTGTCAGTGTGTCAGTGTGAAGGAATGTCATTGTGGAGGAGTGTCAGTGTGGAGGAGTGTCAGTGTGGAGGAGTGTCAGTGTGGAGGAGTGTCAGTGTGGAGGAATGTCAGTGTGGAGGAGTGTCAGTGTGGAGGAGTGTCAGTGTGGAGGAGTGTAAGTGTGGAGGAATGTCAGTGTGGAGGAGTGTCAGTGTGGAGGAATGTCAGTGTGGAGGAGTGTCAGTGTGGAGGAATGTCAGTGTTGAGGAGTGTCAGTGTGGAGGAGTGTCAGTGTAGAGGAATGTCAGTGTGGAGGAGTGTCAGTGTGGAGGAATGTCAGTGTGGAGGAGTGTCAGTGTGGAGGAATGTCAGTGTGGAGGAGTGTCAGTGTGGAGGAGTGTCAGTGTGGAGGAGTGTCAGTGTGGAGGAATGTCAGTGTGGAGGAGTGTCAGTGTGGAGGAATGTCAGTGTGGAGGAGTGTCAGTGTGGAGGAATGTCAGTGTGGAGGAGTGTCAGTGTGGAGGAATGTCAGTGTGGAGGAGTGTCAGTGTGGAGGAGTGTCAGTGTGGAGGAGTGTCAGTGTGGAGGAATGTCAGTGTGGAGGAGTGTCAGTGTGGAGGAGTGTAAGTGTGTCAGTGTGAAGGAATGTCAGTGTGGAGGAGTGTCAGTGTGGAGGAGTGTCAGTGTGGAGGAATGTCAGTGTGGAGGAGTGTCAGTGTGGAGGAGTGTCAGTGTGGAGGAGTGTAAGTGTGGAGGAATGTCAGTGTGGAGGAGTGTCAGTGTGGAGGAGTGTAAGTGTGTCAGTGTGAAGGAATGTCAGTGTGGAGGAGTGTCAGTGTGGAGGAATGTCAGTGTGGAGGAGTGTCAGTGTGGAGGAGTGTCAGTGTGGAGGAGTGTCAGTGTGGAGGAGTGTCAGTGTGTCAGTGTGAAGGAATGTCATTGTGGAGGAGTGTCAGTGTGGAGGAGTGTCAGTGTGGAGGAATGTCAGTGTGGAGGAGTGTCAGTGTGGAGGAGTGTCAGTGTGGAGGAGTGTCAGTGTGGAGGAGTGTCAGTGTGGAGGAATGTCAGTGTGGAGGAGTGTCAGTGTGGAGGAGTGTCAGTGTGGAGGAGTGTCAGTGTGGAGGAGTGTCAGTGTGGAGGAGTGTCAGTGTGGAGGAATGTCAGTGTGGAGGAGTGTCAGTGTGGAGGAGTGTCAGTGTGGAGGAGTGTCAGTGTGGAGGAATGTCAGTGTGGAGGAGTGTCAGTGTGGAGGAGTGTCAGTGTGGAGGAGTGTCAGTGTGGAGGAGTGTCAGTGTGGAGGAGTGTCAGTGTGGATGAGTGTCAGTGTGGAGGAATGTCAGTGTGGAGGAGTGTCAGTGTGGAGGAGTGTCAGTGTGGAGGAATGTCAGTGTGGAGGAGTGTCAGTGTGGAGGAGTGTCAGTGTGGAGGAGTGTCAGTGTGGAGGAATGTCAGTGTGGAGGAGTGTCAGTGTGGAGGAGTGTCAGTGTGGAGGAGTGTCAGTGTGGAGGAATGTCAGTGTGGAGGAGTGTCAGTGTGGAGGAGTGTCAGTGTGGAGGAGTGTCAGTGTGGAGGACTGTCAGTGTGGAGGAGTGTCAGTGTTTCAGTGTGAAGGAATGTCAGTGTGGAGGAGTGTCAGTGTGTCAGTATGGAGAAGTGTCAGTGTGTCAGTGGGGAGGAGTGTCAGTATGTCAATGTGGAGGAATGTCAGTGTGTCAATGTGGAGGAGTGTCAGTGTGGAGGTGTGTCAGTATGGAGGAGTGTCAGTGTGGAGGAGTGTCGGTGTGGAGGACTGTCAGTGTGGAGGAGTGTCAGAGTGGAGGAATTCCAGTGTGGAGGAGTGTCAGTGTGTCAGTGTGGAGGAATGTCATTGCGGAGGAGTGTCAGTGTGGAGGAATGTCATTGCGGAGGAGTGTCAGTGTGGAGGAATGTCAGTGTGGAGGAATGTCAGTGTGGAGGAGTGTCAGTGTGGAGGAGTGTCAGTGTGGAGGAATGTCAGTGTGGAGGAGTGTCAGTGTGAAGGAATGTCATTGTGGAGGAGTGTCAGTGTGGAGGAATGTCAGTGTGGAGGAGTGTCAGTGTGAAGGAATGTCATTGTGGAGGAGTGTCAGTGTGGAGGAGTGTCAGTGTGGAGGAATGTCAGTGTGGAGGAGTGTCAGTGTGGAGGAGTGTCAGTGTGGAGGAATGTCATTGCGGAGGAGTGTCAGTGTGGAGGAATGTCAGTGTGGAGGAGTGTCAGTGTGGAGGAGTGTCAGTGTAGAGGAGTGTCAGTGTGGAGGAGTGTCAGTGTGGAGGAATGTCAGTGTGGAGGAGTGTCAGTGTGGAGGAGTGTCAGTGTGGAGGAGTGTCAGTGTGGAGGAGTGTCAGTGTGGAGGAGTGTCAGTGTGGAGGAATGTCAGTGTGTCAGTGTGAAGGAATGTCAGTGTGGAGGAGTGTCAGTGTATAGGAGTGTCAGTGTGGAGGAGTGTCAGTGTGGAGGAGTGTCAGTGTGGAGGAGTGTCAGTGTGGAGGAGTGTCAGTGTAGAGGAGTGTCAGTGTGGAGGAGTGTCAGTGTGGAGGAGTGTCAGTGTGGAGGAGTGTCAGTGTGGAGGAGTGTCAGTGTAGAGGAGTGTCAGTGTGGAGGAGTGTCAGTGTGGAGGAGTGTCAGTGTGGAGGAGTGTCAGTGTGGAGGAGTGTCAGTGTAGAGGAGTGTCAGTGTGGAGGAGTGTCAGTGTGGAGGAGTGTCAGTGTGGAGGAGTGTCAGTGTGGAGGAGTGTCAGTGTGGAGGAGTGTCAGTGTGGAGGAGTGTCAGTGTGGAGGAGTGTCATTGTGGAGGAGTGTCAGTGTGGAGGAGTGTCAGTGTAGAGGAGTGTCAGTGTAGAGGAGTGTCAGAGTGGAGGAGTGTCAGTGTGGAGGAGTGTCAGTGTGGAGGAGTGTCAGTGTGGAGGAGTGTCAGTGTGGAGGAGTGTCAGTGTGGAGGAGTGTCAGTGTGGAGGAGTGTCAGTGTGGAGGAGTGTCAGTGTGGAGGAATGTCAGTGTGGAGGAGTGTCAGTGTGAAGGAATGTCATTGTGGAGGAGTGTCAGTGTGGAGGAATGTCAGTGTGGAGGAGTGTCAGTGTGAAGGAATGTCATTGTGGAGGAGTGTCAGTGTGGAGGAGTGTCAGTGTGGAGGAATGTCAGTGTGGAGGAGTGTCAGTGTGGAGGAGTGTCAGTGTGGAGGAGTGTCAGTGTGGAGGAGTGTCAGTGTGGAGGAGTGTCAGTGTGGAGGAATGTCAGTGTGTCAGTGTGAAGGAATGTCAGTGTGGAGGAGTGTCAGTGTAGAGGAGTGTCAGTGTGGAGGAGTGTCAGTGTGGAGGAGTGTCAGTGTGGAGGAGTGTCAGTGTGGAGGAGTGTCAGTGTGGAGGAGTGTCAGTGTGGAGGAGTGTCAGTGTGGAGGAGTGTCAGTGTGGAGGAGTGTCAGTGTGGAGGAGTGTCAGTGTGGAGGAGTGTCAGTGTGGAGGAGTGTCAGTGTGGAGGAGTGTCAGTGTGGAGGAGTGTCAGTGTGGAGGAGTGTCAGTGTGGAGGAGTGTCAGTGTGGAGGAGTGTCAGTGTGGAGGAGTGTCAGTGTGGAGGAGTGTCAGTGTGGAGGAATGTCAGTGTGGAGGAGTGTCAGTGTGAAGGAATGTCATTGTGGAGGAGTGTCAGTGTGGAGGAATGTCAGTGTGGAGGAGTGTCAGTGTGAAGGAATGTCATTGTGGAGGAGTGTCAGTGTGAAGGAATGTCAGTGTGGAGGAGTGTCAGTGTAGAGGAGTGTCAGTGTGGAGGAGTGTCAGTGTGGAGGAGTGTCAGTGTGGAGGAGTGTCAGTGTGGAGGAGTGTCAGTGTGGAGGAGTGTCAGTGTGGAGGAGTGTCAGTGTGGAGGAGTGTCAGTGTGGAGGAGTGTCAGTGTGGAGGAGTGTCAGTGTGGAGGAGTGTCAGTGTGGAGGAGTGTCAGTGTGGAGGAGTGTCAGTGTGGAGGAGTGTCAGTGTGGAGGAGTGTCAGTGTGGAGGAGTGTCAGTGTGGAGGAGTGTCAGTGTGGAGGAGTGTCAGTGTGGAGGAGTGTCAGTGTGGAGGAGTGTCAGTGTGGAGGAGTGTCAGTGTGGAGGAGTGTCAGTGTGGAGGAATGTCAGTGTGGAGGAGTGTCAGTGTGAAGGAATGTCATTGTGGAGGAGTGTCAGTGTGGAGGAATGTCAGTGTGGAGGAGTGTCAGTGTGAAGGAATGTCATTGTGGAGGAGTGTCAGTGAGGAGGAATGTCAGTGTGGAGGAGTGTCAGTGTGAAGGAATGTCATTGTGGAGGAGTGTCAGTGTGGAGGAGTGTCAGTGTGGAGGAATGTCAGTGTGGAGGAGTGTCAGTGTGGAGGAGTGTCAGTGTGGAGGAGTGTCAGTGTGGAGGAGTGTCAGTGTGGAGGAGTGTCAGTGTGGAGGAATGTCAGTGTGTCAGTGTGAAGGAATGTCAGTGTGGAGGAGTGTCAGTGTAGAGGAGTGTCAGTGTGGAGGAGTGTCAGTGTGGAGGAGTGTCAGTGTGGAGGAGTGTCAGTGTGGAGGAGTGTCAGTGTCGAGGAGTGTCAGTGTGGAGGAGTGTCAGTGTGGAGGAGTGTCAGTGTGGAGGAGTGTCAGTGTGGAGGAGTGTCAGTGTAGAGGAGTGTCAGTGTGGAGGAGTGTCAGTGTGGAGGAGTGTCAGTGTGGAGGAGTGTCAGTGTGGAGGAGTGTCAGTGTGGAGGAGTGTCAGTGTGGAGGAGTGTCAGTGTGGAGGAGTGTCAGTGTGGAGGAGTGTCAGTGTGGAGGAGTGTCAGTGTGGAGGAATGTCAGTGTGTCAGTGTGAAGGAATGTCAGTGTGGAGGAGTGTCAGTGTAGAGGAGTGTCAGAGTGGAGGAGTGTCAGTGTGGAGGAGTGTCAGTGTGGAGGAGTGTCAGTGTGGAGGAGTGTCAGTGTGGAGGAATGTCAGTGTGTCAGTGTGAAGGAATGTCAGTGTGGAGGAGTGTCAGTGTAGAGGAGTGTCAGAGTGGAGGAGTGTCAGTGTGGAAGAGTGTCAGTGTGGAGGAGTGTCAGTGTGGAGGAGTGTCAGTGTGGAGGAATGTCAGTGTGTCAGTGTGAAGGAATGTCAGTGTGGAGGAGTGTCAGTGTAGAGGAGTGTCAGAGTGGAGGAGTGTCAGTGTGGAGGAGTGTCAGTGTGGAGGAGTGTCAGTGTGAAGGAATGTCAGTGTGTCAGTGTGAAGGAATGTCAGTGTGGAGGAGTGTCAGTGTGGAGGAGTGTCAGTGTGGAGGAGTGTCAGTGTGGAGGAGTGTCAGTGTGGAGGAGTGTCAGTGTGGAGGAGTGTCAGTGTGGAGGAGTGTCATTGTGGAGGAGTGTCAGTGTGGAGGAGTGTCAGTGTGGAGGAATGTCATTGTGGAGGAGTGTCAGTGTGGAGGAATGTCATTGCGGAGGAGTGTCAGTGTGGAGGAATGTCAGTGTGGAGGAGTGTCAGTGTGGAGGAGTGTCATTGCGGAGGAGTGTCAGTGTGGAGGAATGTCATTGCGGAGGAGTGTCAGTGTGGAGGAATGTCAGTGTGGAGGAGTGTCAGTGTGGAGGAGTGTCAGTGTAGAGGAGTGTCAGTGTGGAGGAGTGTCAGTGTGGAGGAGTGTCAGTGTGGAGGAGTGTCAGTGTGGAGGAGTGTCAGTGTGTCAGTGTGAAGGAATGTCATTGTGGAGGAGTGTCAGTGTGGAGGAGTGTCAGTGTGGAGGAGTGTCAGTGTGGAGGAGTGTCAGTGTGGAGGAATGTCAGTGTGGAGGAGTGTCAGTGTGGAGGAGTGTCAGTGTGGAGGAGTGTAAGTGTGGAGGAATGTCAGTGTGGAGGAGTGTCAGTGTGGAGGAATGTCAGTGTGGAGGAGTGTCAGTGTGGAGGAATGTCAGTGTGGAGGAGTGTCAGTGTGGAGGAGTGTCAGTGTAGAGGAATGTCAGTGTGGAGGAGTGTCAGTGTGGAGGAATGTCAGTGTGGAGGAGTGTCAGTGTGGAGGAATGTCAGTGTGGAGGAGTGTCAGTGTGGAGGAGTGTCAGTGTGGAGGAGTGTCAGTGTGGAGGAATGTCAGTGTGGAGGAGTGTCAGTGTGGAGGAATGTCAGTGTGGAGGAGTGTCAGTGTGGAGGAATGTCAGTGTGGAGGAGTGTCAGTGTGGAGGAATGTCAGTGTGGAGGAGTGTCAGTGTGGAGGAGTGTCAGTGTGGAGGAGTGTCAGTGTGGAGGAATGTCAGTGTGGAGGAGTGTCAGTGTGGAGGAGTGTAAGTGTGTCAGTGTGAAGGAATGTCAGTGTGGAGGAGTGTCAGTGTGGAGGAGTGTCAGTGTGGAGGAATGTCAGTGTGGAGGAGTGTCAGTGTGGAGGAGTGTCAGTGTGGAGGAGTGTAAGTGTGGAGGAATGTCAGTGTGGAGGAGTGTCAGTGTGGAGGAGTGTAAGTGTGTCAGTGTGAAGGAATGTCAGTGTGGAGGAGTGTCAGTGTGGAGGAATGTCAGTGTGGAGGAGTGTCAGTGTGGAGGAGTGTCAGTGTGGAGGAGTGTCAGTGTGGAGGAGTGTCAGTGTGTCAGTGTGAAGGAATGTCATTGTGGAGGAGTGTCAGTGTGGAGGAGTGTCAGTGTGGAGGAATGTCAGTGTGGAGGAGTGTCAGTGTGGAGGAGTGTCAGTGTGGAGGAGTGTCAGTGTGGAGGAGTGTCAGTGTGGAGGAATGTCAGTGTGGAGGAGTGTCAGTGTGGAGGAGTGTCAGTGTGGAGGAGTGTCAGTGTGGAGGAGTGTCAGTGTGGAGGAGTGTCAGTGTGGAGGAATGTCAGTGTGGAGGAGTGTCAGTGTAGAGGAGTGTCAGTGTGGAGGAGTGTCAGTGTGGAGGAATGTCAGTGTGGAGGAGTGTCAGTGTGGAGGAGTGTCAGTGTGGAGGAGTGTCAGTGTGGAGGAGTGTCAGTGTGGAGGAGTGTCAGTGTGGATGAGTGTCAGTGTGGAGGAATGTCAGTGTGGAGGAGTGTCAGTGTGGAGGAGTGTCAGTGTGGAGGAATGTCAGTGTGGAGGAGTGTCAGTGTGGAGGAGTGTCAGTGTGGAGGAGTGTCAGTGTGGAGGAATGTCAGTGTGGAGGAGTGTCAGTGTGGAGGAGTGTCAGTGTGGAGGAGTGTCAGTGTGGAGGAATGTCAGTGTGGAGGAGTGTCAGTGTGGAGGAGTGTCAGTGTGGAGGAGTGTCAGTGTGGAGGAGTGTCAGTGTGGAGGAGTGTCAGTGTTTCAGTGTGAAGGAATGTCAGTGTGGAGGAGTGTCAGTGTGGAGGAATGTCAGTGTGGAGGAGTGTCAGTGTGGAGGAGTGTCTGTGTCAGTGTGGAGGAGTGTCAGTGTGGAGGAGTGTCAGTGTGTCAATGTGTCAGTGTGGAGGAGTGTCAGTGTGTCAGTGTGGAGGAGTGTCAGTGTGTCAGCGTGGAGGAGTGTCAGTGTGGAGGAGTGTCAGTGTGTCAGTGTGGAGGAGTGTCAGTGTGTCAGTGTGGAGGAGTGTCAGTGTGTCAGTGTGGAGGAGTGTCAGTGTGTCAGTGTGAAGGAATGTCAGTGTGGAGGAGTGTCAGTGTGGAGGAATGTCAGTGTGGAGGAGTGTCAGTGTGGAGGAGTGTCTGTGTCAGTGTGGAGGAGTGTCAGTGTGGATGAGTGTCAGTGTGGAGGAATGTCAGTGTGGAGGAGTGTCTGTGTCAGTGTGGAGGAGTGTCAGTGTGGAGGAGTGTCAGTGTGTCAGTGTGTCAGTGTGGAGGAGTGTCAGTGTGTCAGTGTGGAGGAGTGTCAATGTGGAGGAGTGTCAGTGTGTCAGTGTGGAGGAGTGTCAGTGTGTCAGTGTGGAGGAGTGTCAGTGTGTCAGTGTGGAGGAGTGTCAGTGTGTCAGCGTGGAGGAGTGTCAGTGTGTCAGTGTGTCAGTGTGGAGGAGTGTCAGTGTGTCAGTGTGTCAGTGTGGAGGAGTGTCAGTGTGTCAGTGTGTCAGTGTGTCAGTGTGTCAGTGTGTCAGTGTGTCAGTGTGGATGTCCTAATTACTTGACTAGATTACTTCAAAGTTATTTATGTTTTTTATGTTCGCTGAGATGGTCAATCTGTGGCAGCGGCCACAGTCAGTGCTGGCAGCGGCCACAGTCAGTGCTGGCAGCGGCCACAGTCAGTGCTGGCAGCGGCCACAGTCAGTGCTGGCAGCGGCCACAGTCAGTGCTGGCAGCGGTCACAGTCAGTGCTGGCAGCCGCCACAGTCAGTGCTGGCAGCGGCCACAGTCAGTGCTGGCAGCGGCCACAGTCAGTGCTGGCAGCGGCCACAGTCAGTGCTGGCAGCGGCCACAGTCAGTGCTGGCAGCGGCCACAGTCTTTGCTGGCAGCGGCCACAGTCTGTGCTGGCAGCGGCCACAGTCAGTGCTGGCAGCGGCCACAGTCTTTGCTGGCAGCGGCCACAGTCAGTGCTGGCAGCGGCCACAGTCAGTGCTGGCAGCGGCCACAGTCAGTGCTGGCAGCGGCCACAGTCAGTGCTGGCAGCGGCCACAGTCTGTGCTGGCAGCGGCCACAGTCAGTGCTGGCAGCGGCCACAGTCAGTGCTGGCAGCGGCCACAGTCAGTGCTGGCAGCGGCCACAGTCAGTGCTGGCAGCGGCCACAGTCAGTGCTGGCAGCGGCCACAGTCAGTGCTGGCAGCGGCCACAGTCAGTGCTGGCAGCGGCCACAGTCAGTGCTGGCAGCGGCCACAGTCAGTGCTGGCAGCGGCCACAGTCAGTGCTGGCAGCGGCCACAGTCAGTGCTGGCAGCGGCCACAGTCAGTGCTGGCAGCGGCCACAGTCAGTGCTGGCAGCAGCCACAGTCAGTGCTGGCAGCGGCCACAGTCAGTGCTGGCAGCGGCCACAGACATGTGCTGGCAGCGGTCACAGTCAGTGCTGGCAGCGGCCACAGTCAGTGCTGGCAGCGGCCACAGTCTGTGCTGGCAGCGGCCACAGTCAGTGCTGGCAGCGGCCACAGTCAGTGCTGGCAGCGGCCACAGACATGTGCTGGCAGCGGCCACAGTCAGTGCTGGCAGCGGCCACAGTCAGTGCTGGCAGCGGCCACAGTCAGTGCTGGCAGCGGCCACAGTCTGTGCTGGCAGCGGCCACAGTCAGTGCTGGCAGCGGCCACAGTCAGTGCTGGCAGCGGCCACAGTCAGTGCTGGCAGCGGCCACATTCTGTGCTGGCAGCGGCCACAGTCAGTGCTGGCAGCGGCCACAGTCTGTGCTGGCAGCGGCCACAGTCAGTGCTGGCAGCGGCCACAGTCAGTGCTGGCAGCGGCCACAGTCAGTGCTGGCAGCGGCCACAGTCTTTTTCAAGTGCTGGCAGCGGCCACAGTCAGTGCTGGCAGCGGCCACAGTCTGTGCTGGCAGCGGCTGTTTGTGACACAGTCAGTGCTGGCAGCGGCCACAGTCAGTGCTGGCAGCGGCCACAGTCAGTGCTGGCAGCGGCCACAGTCTGTGCTGGCAGCGGCCACAGTCAGTGCTGGCAGCGGCCACAGTCAGTGCTGGCAGCGGCCACAGTCTGTGCTGGCAGCGGCCACAGTCAGTGCTGGCAGCGGCCACAGTCTGTGCTGGCAGCGGCCACAGTCTGTGCTGGCAGCGGCCACAGTCAGTGCTGGCAAGGGTCACAGTCAGTGCTGGCAGGTGTCACAGTCAGTGCTGACAGGTGTCACAGTCAATGCTGGCAGGTGTCACAGTCTGTGCTGGCAGCGGCCACAGTCAGTGCTGGCAGGTGTCACAGTCAGTGCTGACAGGGGCCACAGTCAATGCTGGCAGGTGTCACAGTCTGTGCTGGCAGCGGCCACAGTCAGTGCTGGCAAGGGTCACAGTCAGTGCTGGCAGGTGTCACAGTCAGTGCTGGCAGCGGCCACAGTCAGTGCTGGCAGGGGTTACAGTCAGTGCTGGCAGGGGTCACAGTCAATGCTGGCAGGTGTCACAGTCTGTGCTGGCAGCGGTCACAGTCGGTGCTGGCAAGGGTCACAGTCAGTGCTGGTAGGTGTCACAGTCAGTGCTGACAGGTGTCACAGTCAGTGCTGACAGGGGCCACAGTCAGTGCTGGCAAGGGTCACAGTCAGTGCTGGCAGGTGTCACAGTCAGTGCTGACAGGGGCCACAGTCAATGCTTGCAGGTGTCACAGTCAGTGCTGACAGGGGCCACAGTCAATGCTGGCAGGTGTCACAGTCAGTGCTGGAAAGGATCACAGTCAGTGCTGGCATGGGTCACAGTCAGTGCTGACAGGGGTCACAGTCAGTGCTGGCAGGGGTCACAGTCAGTGCTGGCAGGGGTCACAGTCAGTGCTGGCAGGGGTCACAGTCAGTGCTGGCAGGGGTTACAGTCAGTGCTGGCAGGGGTCACAGTCAGTGCTGGCAGAGGTCACAGTCAGTGCTGGCAGAGGTCACAGTCAGTGCTGGCAGGGGTCACAGTCAGTGCTGACAGGGGCCACAGTTAATGCTGGCAGGTGTCACAGTCTGTGCTGGCAGGGGTCACAGTCAGTGCTGGCATGGGTCACAATCAGTGCTGGAAGTGGTCACAGTTAGTGCTGGCAGGGGTCACAATCAGTGTTGGCAGGGGTCATAATCAGTGCTGGCAGGGGTCACAGTCAGTGCTGGCAGCGGTCACAGTCAGTGCTGGCAGGGGTCACAATCAGTGCTGGCATGGATCACAGTCAGTGCTTGCAGGGGTCACAATCAGTGCTAGCAGTGGTCACAGTCAGTGCTGGCAAGGGTCACAATCAGTGCTGCCAGGGGTCACAGTCAGTGTTGGCAGGGGCCAGAATCAGTGCTGGCAGGGGTCACAGTCAGTGCTGGCAGGGGTGACATTCAGTGCTGGCAGGGGTAACAGTGTTTGCAGGGGTCACAATCAGTGCAGTCGGGGGCCTCAGTCAGTGCTGGTAGGGGTTACAGTCAGTGCTGGCAGGGGTGACAGTCAGTGTTGGCAGGGGTCACAGTCAGTGATAGCAGGGGCCACAGCCAGTGCTTGCAGGGGTCACAATCAGTGCTGGCAGGGGTCACAGTCAGTGCTGGTAGGGGTCACATCAATGCTGGCAGGGGTCACAGTCAGTGCTGGCAGGGGGTCACAATCAGTGCTGGCAGGGGTAACAGTCAGTGCTTGCAGGGGTCTCAATCAGTGCTCGCAGGGGTCACAGTCAGTGCTTGCAGGGGTCTCAATAAGTGCTGGCAGGGGTCACAGTCAGTGCTGGCAGGAATCACAGTCAATGCTGGCAGGGGTCTCAATCAGTGCTGGCAGGGGTCACAGTCAGTGCTTGCAGGGGTCACAGTCAGTGCTGGCAGGGGTCTCAATCAGTACTGGCAGGGGTCACAGTCAGTGCTTGCAGGGGTCACAGTCAGTGCTTGCAGGGGTCTCAATCAGTGCTGGCATGGGTCACAGTCAGTGCTGGCAGGGGTCACAGTCAGTGCTGGCAGGGGTCACAGTCAGTGTTGGCAGGGGTCACAGTCAGTGCTGGCAGGGGTCACAGTCAGTGCTGGCAGGGGTCACAGTCAGTGCTGGCAGGGGTCACAGTCAGTGCTGGCAGGGGTCACAGTCAGTGCTGGAAAGGATCACAGTCAGTGCTGGCATGGGTCACAGTCAGTGCTGGCAGGGGTCACAGTCAGTGCTGGCAGGGGTCACAGTCAGTGCTGGCAGGGGTCACAGTCAGTGCTGGCAGGGGTCACAGTCAGTGCTGGCAGGGGTCACAGTCAGTGCTGGCAGGGGTCACAGTCAGTGCTGGCAGGGGTCACAGTCAGTGCTGGCAGGGGTCACAGTCAGTGCTGGCAGGGGTCACAGTCAGTGCTGGCAGGGGTCACAGTCAGTGCTGGCAGGGGTCACAGTCAGTGCTGGCAGGGGTCACAGTCAGTGCTGGCAGGGGTTACAGTCAGTGCTGGCAGGGGTTACAGTCAGTGCTGGCAGGGGTCACAGTCAGTGCTGGCAGGGGTCACAGTCAGTGCTGGCAGGGGTCACAGTCAGTGCTGGCAGGGGTCACAGTCAGTGCTGGCAGGGGTCACAGTCAGTGCTGGCAGGGGTCACAGTCAGTGCTGGCAGGGGTCACAGTCAGTGCTGGCAGGGGTCACAGTCAGTGCTGGCAGGGGTCACAGTCAGTGCAGGCAGGGGTCACAGTCAGTGCTGGCAGGGGTTACAGTCAGTGCTGGCAGGGGTCACAGTCAGTGCTGGCAGGGGTCACAGTCAGTGCTGGCAGGGGTCACAGTCAGTGCTGGCAGGGGTCACAGTCAGTGCTGGCAGGGGTCACAGTCAGTGCTGGCAGGGGTTACAGTCAGTGCTGGCAGGGGTTACAGTCAGTGCTGGCAGGGGTCACAGTCAGTGCTGGCAGGGGTTACAGTCAGTGCTGGCAGGGGTCACAGTCAGTGCTGCTGGCAGGGGTCACAGTCAGTGCTGCAGGGGTCACAGTCAGTGCTGGCAGGGGTCACAGTCAGTGCTGGCAGGGGTCACAGTCAGTGCTGGCAGGGGTTACAGGGGGCAGGGGTTACAGTCAGTGCTGGCAGGGGTTACAGTCAGTGCTGGCAGGGGTTACAGTCAGTGCTGGCAGGGGTCACAGTCAGTCCTGGCAGGGGTCACAGTCAGTGCTGGCAGGGGTCACAGTCAGTGCAGGCAGGGGTCACAGTCAGTGCTGGCAGGGGTCACAGTCAGTGCTGGCAGGGGTCACAGTCAGTGCTGGCAGGGGTTACAGTCAGTGCTGGCAGGGGTCACAGTCATAAACGAAGTTATTACATTCACGAACTTAAGAGAAATAACGATAGTTTCACAGTTTTTCATTAAGTAAGCGTATTAAAAGCTTCAGCTTTGGTAATGTGAAGTGCCAGCTTGTGTATTCACCAGCTTGTTTTAAGGAGGCCGTGAGCCGCTTGAGGACAATGACATGCGTGATAGAGCTTATATACTTATAACTATACTGTCCCTGCAATTTGTCTTAATGCTAATCACGGTTGAAAAAAAAAAACATTAAGCCAGAGGTATGTGGAGGGGAAGGTTGGTAGAAGAATTCTCAGAGCAATCTCTGCTTATTAAGGATGTACTGGTGCCACTTTGATCCAGAGGACAGTGAATAATGCTACATTTTCGACACTCATCTCCAATCCTTTGTCAGTTGCCAGTTCCAGTATAATTTATCCATCATGGTGACAGTCAGTTCATCCTTCCTGGCGATGACGAATGTAAGAGTCATTCAGTTCCTGTGGATCTGCTACTGTCTGCAATTACAACTTACAGAGCTCGGTTAAACTCACCAAGTGTTAACTGATAACATTAGAGAGACGCGACCTCCAGCCCTCCACCAGCATCGACCATGATTGTCATGTTGTGAGCCATATCAAAACAAATTTTCAACACTCATCCTTTCCATGCTTCTAGCTTCCGTTGTCCTCCATTAAAGTCGTCAGCTAACCTAAAGCAGCGTGCCATCCTTGCCTTTGTAGAGGTGTTGAACTCGTTAATGTACTCTGCAAATAAACTCAATAACATCACACGGGAAATTTTGATCAATGTTATAATGACTCAACATGTTGCCAGAAACCCATCGGCTTCTGGCAACATGCTGACTCATTTTTATGCTGTTTATCCTATATGAGTAATCGAAATTTCCCGTGTGATCTTATTGAGTTTATCTGGAGAGTACAAGCTGTGTCACTAGTTCCCTTCATTATACTCAACATTTTCATAGTAATGTAGAGTTCATTACTGCTGGTTAATGAGCAAGTCTAAGTCAGTCACTGGGACTTAGGAGAATTCTGGTGATGGGTGAAGTCCCAGTGTACGTGTGACCTCTGCTCCGTACAACACCATTCCAGAGGACTTATTGATGAGTGGACCTGCTGCATCAACAATATTAAGACACGTAGCTTGTAAGGTCGAAAGATGAAGATCAAAATTAATCTCCCAAATAGGAACTGTCACTAAATATATTTTATAATTCGCATAAAACGGGTGAAGGAGATTTAATTAACTAAAGGAAGGATTTTAAACAAGAGAAGGAGATTTAAAACCTTTAACTCTCTCTCTCTCTCTCTCTCTCTCTCTCTCTCTCTCTCTCTCTCTCTCTCTCTCTCTCTCTCTCTCTCTCTCCTCTTTGTCTTACTGTCTCATTAATTAGTGACCTGTGCGGTGCAGGTGAGGACAGAGTCATTGTATTCACCACCTGTAGGTCCGGGGGGTCGAGTCTCGGCTTCTAACGCTCCTGTTCTCCTGCCTCCCTCTCTTCTAACCAGCTTCCCTACTCTCCCCTCTCTTCTCTTCTCTTATATTTCTCTGCCTTCCTTTCATCTTCTGCCCTTTCTTCTTCCCCTTCCTGCCTCTCTCCCCTCTTCTATAAACACTTCCCCATGTTTCTCCTTTCCCCCTTCCTGCTTAATCTTCCCCTCATCCTCCCCTCCCTGCTTCACCTTCCCTTCTTCTCTCCCCGCTTCAACTTCCCCTCTTCTTCTTCCCCTCCCGCTACACAGTCACCTCTTGTTTCCCGCTTCACCTTCCCTCTTCATCTCCTCCCCTCTTCTTGGCCTTCCCTCTTCAACCATCACAGCGTATCTGGTTACGCCACAAGTCATCTTGGCGTATATCACATGACTCACTGAAGCTACCTACGCTACGCTTGTTTACGCAACCCAGCGTGAAGAAGAAGAAGAAGAAGAAGAAGAAGAAGAAGAAGAAGAAGAAGAAGAAGAAGAAGAAGAAGAAGAAGAAGAAGAAGAAGAAGAAGAAGAAGAAGAATAGCAAGACTATAGAGCACACAGAGTGACAGAGGGCGACTGTCAGTGGTGTAGATGATAGCAGATGTCCCAACATTAGAGCAAGCGGACAGACAGACAGCACTCAGCCAGACACCACCGTCGCTGACATGCAAACTATGTCAGCAAGCTGAGAATATAATTATCAGACGAGTGGAGGAGCAGCTTGAGAGGAGAGCATTCATAAATAACAAACAGCCAGGTTTTAAGAGACGGGAAACGTGTCCTCACAGACCTGCTGGTGTTCTTTGACAAGGTAACACAAGTGAGGCGAGACAGCTGGTGTTCTTTGACAAGGTAACACAAGTGAGGCGAGACAGCTGGTGTTCTTTGACAAGGTAACACAAGTGAGGCGAGACAGCTTGTGTTCTTTGACAAGGTAACACAAGTGAGGCGAGACAGCTTGTGTTCTTTGACAAGGTAACACAACTGAGGCGAGACAGCTTGTGTTCTTTGACAAGGTAACACAAGTGAGGCGAGACAGCTTGTGTTCTTTGACAAGGTAACACAAGTGAGGCGAGACAGCTGGTGTTCTTTGACAAGGTAACACAAGTGAGGCGAGACAGCTTGTGTTCTTTGACAAGGTAACACAAGTGAGGCGAGACAGCTTGTGTTCTTTGACAAGGTAACACAAGTGAGGCGAGACAGCTGGTGTTCTTTGACAAGGTAACACAAGTGAGGCGAGACAGCTTGTGTTCTTTGACAAGGTAACACAAGTGAGGCGAGACAGCTGGTGTTCTTTGACAAGGTAACACAAGTGAGGCGAGACAGCTTGTGTTCTTTGACAAGGTAACACAAGTGAGGCGAGACAGCTTGTGTTCTTTGACAAGGTAACACAAGTGAGGCGAGACAGCTGGTGTTCTTTGACAAGGTAACACAAGTGAGGCGAGACAGCTTGTGTTCTTTGACAAGGTAACACAAGTGAGGCGAGACAGCTGGTGTTCTTTGACAAGGTAACACAAGTGAGGCGAGACAGCTGGTGTTCTTTGACAAGGTAACACAAGTGAGGCGAGACAGCTGGTGTTCTTTGACAAGGTAACACAAGTGAGGCGAGACAGCTGGTGTTCTTTGACAAGGTAACACAAGTGAGGCGAGACAGCTTGTGTTCTTTGACAAGGTAACACAAGTGAGGCGAGACAGCTTGTGTTCTTTGACAAGGTAACACAAGTGAGGCGAGACAGCTGGTGTTCTTTGACAAGGTAACACAAGTGAGGCGAGACAGCTGGTGTTCTTTGACAAGGTAACACAAGTGAGGCGAGACAGCTGGTGTTCTTTGACAAGGTAACACAAGTGAGGCGAGACAGCTGGTGTTCTTTGACAAGGTAACACAAGTGAGGCGAGACAGCTGGTGTTCTTTGACAAGGTAACACAAGTGAGGCGAGACAGCTGGTGTTCTTTGACAAGGTAACACAAGTGAGGCGAGACAGCTTGTGTTCTTTGACAAGGTAACACAAGTGAGGCGAGACAGCTTGTGTTCTTTGACAAGGTAACACAAGTGAGGCGAGACAGCTTGTGTTCTTTGACAAGGTAACACAAGTGAGGCGAGACAGCTGGTGTTCTTTGACAAGGTAACACAAGTGAGGCGAGACAGCTGGTGTTCTTTGACAAGGTAACACAAGTGAGGCGAGACAGCTGGTGTTCTTTGACAAGGTAACACAAGTGAGGCGAGACAGCTGGTGTTCTTTGACAAGGTAACACAAGTGAGGCGAGACAGCTTGTGTTCTTTGACAAGGTAACACAAGTGAGGCGAGACAGCTGGTGTTCTTTGACAAGGTAATACTAGTGAGGCGAGACAGCTTGTGTTCTTTGACAAGGTAACACAAGTGAGGCGAGACAGCTGGTGTTCTTTGACAAGGTAACACAAGTGAGGCGAGACAGCTTGTGTTCTTTGACAAGGTAACACAAGTGAGGCGAGACAGCTTGTGTTCTTTGACAAGGTAACACAAGTGAGGCGAGACAGCTTGTGTTCTTTGACAAGGTAACACAAGTGAGGCGAGACAGCTTGTGTTCTTTGACAAGGTAACACAAGTGAGGCGAGACAGCTGGTGTTCTTTGACAAGGTAACACAAGTGAGGCGAGACAGCTTGACTTCTGTGACAAGGTAATACAAGTGAGGCGAGAGAGCGAGGGATGATATACACATATTACCGCAGCAGAGATAGAGACAAGAGTAAAGTAGCAGGCAGGAACAACAGTGGATCACGGAATACCTTAAGATATTCTAGCAACGTAAGGGAGTATTTAGGGGGCATCGCTCCCTCTGAAAACGTGTTGGCACTCCATTCCTGGGAATATTCAGAAACAACAACGACAAACAATTAGACTAACACTTGAACCTCTATATAAGAAACTTCGTCGCCAGTTCAGTTTAACATCTTTATTATGACCCCATACCTATCCTGTGAGCAAGAGTCAAAAGATCACAGAGGTACATAACAGCTCCACGGACTGGACCGCAAAGTTTTGATAGCTGAACAAGTTACAGTCATAATAAACTATTTATTTCTTTATATCCAGTCACAATAGTAATGAGTAATTTTCGCAGACATTAATTAGGTCACACAAACACACACACACACACACACACACACACACACACACACACACACACACACACACACACACACACACACACACATGCTCCAGCTGATGAACAATTAGCCAAGCTTCACGCTTCACGCTTCACACTTGAGGCAGTAAACTTTTTTGATCTGTAAGTCCTTCTCCCGCTCAGAGGAAAGTGTTACCAGGGATTACCCTGAGGGAGATCAGATAGATGGGGTGATGCTTTCCAACTAGACAGTTTCCTATGCGTTGAACAAGCTGCCTAAGCCACACACACACACACACACACACACACACACACACACACACACACACACACACACACATATATATATATATATATATATATATATATATATATATATATATATATATATATATACATTAAATCAAACCTCAATGATCCCTGAATCATTCCAACATCTGTTGGTTGAAAAGTGAGGTATTGACAAGGAGAATCAGAATCAGAAAACATTACCATATTAAGCAGTATATTCATCTTAAGAAGTAAGTCAAAAAATGGAATAGGGAACATTAAAGATAATATGAAGTTAAGGTTGTGAGGGACTGAAAGACCAACCCATAGTGTTTCTTTCACTTACGCAGGAATAAGATAAAGATGGTATATAACCAGTTATATGTAACTCGAGTCACCTTACTGTTAGCTACAGAGAAAATTGGGTCATTAACATTTATTACCCAGAAACCAACAGTTATACAGATAGGGAAGAAAATTAATTATTGAAGATCAAAGTCACAAGTAATATAGTATTTAGAAAACTAATCAGACTGAAGCGAATTAAGAATCGAGATGTTTTTATTACCTGGGTATCTTTATTTTGTAGACGTTTCGCCCTCTCGTAGCTTTACCAATACAAAACATCGACATGAACGGGAGATAGTAGACGAAGAGGTTAAAATTAAAATTCGTAGATTCTACACATGTGTCTACTTTGCGAACATGTTTTCAAGGGCTGCCAAGGGATGTAAGGAGGATCTTAACAAACCAGTTGTTAATCTTTTCAACGGATCGACTCGAGCGAGTGTGGTGTCGAATAAGTGGAAAATGGCAAATGTGAAAACCATTTAAAAAGCGGGTGATAGTTCTTTATCTTCAAATTACAGACCAATCAGCCAAATCGTATTTATGGGAAAGTTGGTGGAATCAATAAAGAAATAATTTTATCAACAAATCCCAAAATGGATTTACAAAGGATCGTTCCTGCCTTACGAATTTACTAACGATATTCATTAAGCTGTAGACCAAGACAGTAGACCAAGACAGTAGACCAAGACAAATGATACGATACTGTGTATATGGAATTCACTAAGTTCTTTGATAGAGTTCTACACCGGTGATTTATGGTGGCAAGGCAGTCTGGAGTTTTATGATTCTCTGATCGCGGGTTCTATCCCCGCCCGTTGTATGATTTGGCAAGTCAGGCGCTTAGCACAGAGCTGCCCCAGCAGCTCACCACAGGGCTGCCTCAGCAACTCACCACAGGGCTGTCTCAGCAACTCACCACAGGGCTGCACCAGCAACTCACCACAAAGCTGCCCCAGCAGCTCACCACAGGGCTGCCTCAGCAACTCACCACAGGGCTGTCTCAGCAACTCACCACAGGGCTGCACCAGCAACTCACCACAAAGCTGCCCCAGCAACTCACCACAAAGCTGCCCCAGTAACTCACCACAGGGCTGCCTCAGCAACTCACCACAGGGCTGCCTCAGCAACTCACCACAGAGCTGCCCCAGCAACTCACCACAAAGCTGCCCCAGCAACTCACCACAAAGCTGCCCCAGCAACTCACCACAAAGCTGCCCCAGCAACTCACCACAGGGCTGCCTCAGCAACTCACCACAGGGCTGCCTCAGCAACTCACCACAGGGCTGCCTCAGCAACTCACCACAGAGCTGCCCCAGCAACTCACCACAAAGCTGCCCCAGCAACTCACCACAAAGCTGCCCCAGCAACTCACCACAAAGCTGCCCCAGCAACTCACCACAGGGCTGCCTCAGCAACTCACCACAGAGCTGCCCCAGCAACTCACCACAAAGCTGCCCCAGCAACTCACCACAAAGCTGCCTCAGCAACTCACCAAAGGGCTGCCTCAGCAACTCACCACAGGGCTGCCTCAGCAACTCACCACAGGGCTGCCTCAGCAACTCACCACAGGGCTGCCTCAGCAACTCACCTCAGGGCTGTCTCAGCAACTCACCACAGGGCTGCACCAGCAACTCACCTCAGGGATGTCTTAGCAACTCACCACAGGGCTGCCTCAGCAACTCACCACAGGGCTGCCTCAGCAACTCACCACAGGGCTGTCTCAGCAACTCACCACAGGGCTGCACCAGCAACTCACCTCAGGGATGTCTTAGCAACTCACCACAGGGCTGCCTCAGCAACATTAGTGTAAACAATATCGCTACCTCGCTTGCATCGAAGACATCGAACCCCGCCTCTAGGCTGTAAATAAAACCTAGCTTGTACAAACACCGACACTCCTTCGGGTTACAATTTGGAAAAAAACCTTGTCAAGACTTCGCTTTTAACAACAACAACAACACACTGCTCACGGAAGTAGCAGCACGCGGTAAAATACAGAAGAAATTATCTCCTGGGTTGAGGCGTGGTTGACAGAGGGACAAGAAAGAGTTTGCGCAATTGGTGTGAAATCAGAATGGGGAGCCGTTAGTAGCAGTGTGTCACAGAGGTCAGTGTTGACACCTCTGTTCTTCACAATCTAAATAAACAGAATAAATGAAGGAATAAATAGCGACATACTCAAGTTTGCAGATAACACTTAAAAATGCCGTCAGATAAATTCCAAAGTGGACACTATAAGGCTTCAGCATGACCTGATTGGTCGATGTTGTGCTCGGAGAAGTGACAAAGTTTGATGCTGATAGATGTAAGGTTCTAATCGCAGAAAGAAATAACTACGGTACTTTTAACGTATAAAACGTAAATCTTAGTCAAAGTGAATGCGGAAAAAGATGTAGGAGTTCTGGTTAGCAGTAATTTAAAGACAAGACAACAGTACGCAAGTATTTATAATGAAGCTAATAGAAGTCTTGGCTTCATTTCAAGAAATATGAAAAACAGAAGTTCTCTTCAACTTAATGTATTCTTGGTTAGGTCTCATTTAGTTTATGCTGGACAGTTTTGGTCACCGTATTACAGAATGGATATATATGAGTTGCAAAACATATAGAGAAGGTTGACGTGGGTGATCAACGCATCAGAAACCTGGAGCACTGAATGTGCGTCCTGGAAAGACGTAGAATTAGGGTAGATATTGCTGATGTGTAAAAATGAAAAAAAAAAGAATAAAAAAATGACATATAAATAGTGCGTTAAAAATATTTGACCAAGACAGGACTCGCAACAATGGATTCAAGTTGAAGAAACTTAGATTTAGGAAGAATATTGACAGTACACGTAGCTCACATACTGAGTGTCCGTGGTTCGATCCCTGGTATCAATGGAAACATTGGGCATGTTTCCTTTCAGCTGGTGCCTCTGTTTACCTACCAGTAAGTAGGTGCCTGGCTGTTAGTCGACTATTGTGGGTGGCATCCTGGGGAGTGGCAGTATGCCTTTGATAGTGCTGGGCTTTGAAATGAGCTGAGGTAAGATAACAGGTGTCAGCCTCTAAAACTGATTTGTGAAAAAAGTACTGGTTTGGCAATGAAGTTTTTAATGAGTGAAACAATCTCTTTTTATGATCTTATCCCAAGTCTCGAACAGCTATAAGTAGCAAAGTCTATCAAAATTCGTGACAAAGAAAATAGCATACATAACAAAAGGCCGATATGAGCCCTACAAAAGGTGTTTTATCATTAAAAAGTTCTCCTTAATGTGCATCATCTTGCTGCAACACTCACAACATCTGGACGCTCTACTCTAATGTACGAATTCGTATGTTCACTAGATGGCAGTGATCAGCCAACACGTTGAGTTGTGTCATCTGAGAGGAAATCAGGACCTGCGTTTCCTGCCTTCGAGTCTCAGTGCAGGAGTCATGTAAACACTATGACATTTACAGTAAATGTTCACAGAAATCTGGTTAGACAACATACTTTTGTATTAGTCAAGTCACTGGGGACAACTATGATGTATGTGGTCCACAGTAACTACTCGTCTTCCCCCTCTCTACCTTCTTCTCTATGCCCCTGTCCTCTTCTTTGCGCCCTTGTCTTCTACTTTGTGCCCCTGTCCTCTTCTTTGTGCCCTTGTCTTCTTCTTTGTGCCCCTGTCCTCTTCTCTGTGACGCTATCCTCTTCTGTCTCCCTGTCCTCTTCTCTGTTACCCTGTCCTCTTCTCTGAGGCCCTGTCCTCTTCTCTGTGTCCCTGTCCTTTTCTTTATGCCCTGTCTTCTTCTTTGTGCCCCTGTCCTTTTCTCTGTGCCCCTGTCTTCTTTTTTGTGACCCTGTCCTTTTCTCTGTGTCCCGTCCTCTTCGCTGTCGCTCTGTCTCCCGTCTTCAATTCCTCACAACAACAAAGCAATGCGGGATCGTCCAGGAAGAGGCGTCGGAACGGGGAAGAGTAAGGCGTGGGGTACCACAAGGATTAGTATTGGTGCCAGTGCTATTTCTTGTGCAGATGAACGCCATGAGGGTCACACCATGAGATGCTCCACATCGCGGATGATGTGAAAATAAAGAGAATACAAATAGCGAAAGAACAGGTAAACTAAATGTAATTCGACTGGTACGTCGCGGCCCGAGAGAGAGGTATCCCCGTATTCCATAAGCCCAATCTCCTCTACCTCACTGGAATAGGAACACTGGGGATGAAATTCCAATGCAGCAAAAATGTGAAAATATGTGCATGTGTGTGTA
>NC_091293.1:46071786-46076786 GCF_038502225.1 Cherax quadricarinatus
CCGTGAAGTATGTGAGGAACTCAACAAGAGATTCAAAGAAGTGTTTACAAAGGAGACAGAAGGGGCTCCAGAAAGACGGAGAGGTGGAGCACACCACCATGTGCTAGACACAGTGCACACAACCGAGGAAGAAGTGAAGAGGCTTCTGAGTGAGCTAGATACCTCAAAGGCAATGGGGCCGGATAACATCTCCCCATGGGTATTGAGAGAGGGAGCAGAGGCGCTATGTGTACCCCTAACAACAATATTCAATACATCTATCGAAACAGGGAGATTGCCTGAGGCATGGAAGACAGCAAATGTAGTCCCAATCTTTAAAAAAGGAGACAGACATGAAGCATTAAACTACAGACCAGTGTCACTGACATATATAGTATGCAAAATCATGGAGAAGATTATCAGGAGAAGAGTGGTGGAACACCAAGAAAGGAATGATCTCATCAACAGCAGCCAACATGGTTTCAGGGACGGGAAATCCTGTGTCACAAATCTACTGGAGTTCTATGACATGGTGACAGCAGTAAGACAAGAGAGAGAGGGGTGGGTGGATTGCATATTCTTGGACTGCAAGAAGGCGTTTGACACAGTTCCACACAAGAGATTGGTGCAAAAACTGGAGGACCAAGCAGGGATAACAGGGAAGGCACTACAATGGATCAGGGAATACTTGTCAGGAAGACAGCAGAGAGTCATGGTACGTGGCGAGGTGTCAGAGTGGGCACCTGTGACCAGCGGGGTCCCACAGAGGTCAGTCCTAGGACCAGTGCTGTTTCTGGTATTTGTGAACGACATGACGGAAGGAATAGACTCTGAGGTGTCCCTGTTTGCAGATGACGTGAAGTTGATGAGAAGAATTCACTCGATCGAAGACCAGGCAGAACTACAAAGGGATCTGGACAGGCTGCAGACCTGGTCCAGCAATTGGCTCCTGGAGTTCAATCCCACCAAGTGCAAAGTCATGAAGATTGGGGAAGGGCAAAGAAGACCGCAGACGGAGTACAGTGTAGGGAGCCAGAGACTACAAACCTCACTCAAGGAAAAAGATCTTGGGGTGAGTATAACACCAGGCACATCTCCTGAAGCGCACATCAACCAAATAACTGCTACAGCATATGGGCGCCTAGCAAACCTCAGAACAGCATTCCGACATCTTAATAAGGAATCGTTCAGGAACTTGTACACCGTGTACGTTAGGCCCATATTGGAGTATGCGGCACCAGTTTGGAACCCACACCTAGCCAAGCACGTAAAGAAACTAGAGAAAGTGGAAAGGCAGGATGTTCCAGAGATGGGACACAGCAACACGGGGACACAGTTGGAAGATGAAGACACAGATGAATCACAGGGATGTTAGGAAGTATTTCTTCAGCCACAGAGTAGTCAGTAAGTGGAATAGTTTGGGAAGCGATGTAGTGGAGGCAGGATCCATGCATAGCTTTAAGCAGAGGTATGATAAAGCTCACGGTTCAGGGAGAGTGACCTTGTAGCGACCAGTGAAGAGGCGGGGACAGGAGCTAGGATTCGACCCCTGCAACCTCAACTAGGTGAGTACAACTAGGTGAGTACACACGCACACACACACACACACACACACACACACACACACACACACACACACACACACATACACACATACACACATACACACACACACACACACACACACACACACACACACACACACACACACACACACACACACACATTCAGGAGCTAGAGGTCAACCCTTGTAGCATAGTGTAGTGATACAGGCACTAACGAGGGTCGCATCACAGACCCTCACTAAGCATCAAGAGTCGCAGGAAGAATAAAAAGAGAATGTATAAGTCCGAAGCCTCATTTCGTTCTTATTTCCCAGGACACAACGAATTTACAATTCCGTATTCTAAGATAATGAGACCTAAGATATTAGCAAGGTATTTTTTAAGTTAAGTTACACTAGAGCTGTTATAGTGGCTATTTATTTCTGTACTACAGCTAGCTTTTGAGTGGGATAAAGAAAATAAAAAAGTTGGAAGCTAGAAATTTAATTGTGGTTCCCTGCTTGGAAGAACTGAAATCACCTCATAAAATTCTCCTCCCCAACCAAACAAAAAAATTTTGTAAAAATTGCCTTCAGCATTTTTAATATCGTTAAAATATTTGTAAAAAAAATAAAAGGGTGTCTCAGAGGACACCCAAATGAACTCTGGCATTTATCCGATTCCGTAAAGAGACTGTGACAAGAGTTATTATGAAGGAAATCAATGATTTTTTAATGTCGTCTGTGTCAACACACTCTCTGAACAATAATGATTATGTTTTCCGACACATAAATATAGACAATCACAGAGTTAACCTCAGTGACAATAATATAACATAATATAACATAATGTAACAACTAGAGGCATTATGAGGCAGATCAAGACATCAGTGATAATTAACAAGTCTTCCTAATTTCAATACCATTAGTGACAAGGATAATCCTCCTCCGGGACATTTTTCTTCTGAAATTCGACAAACCTTTAATGAAAATAAATGACCAATAGAAAGTGAGTCTCCGTAAATGTTATGTTACACCGACTGTCCATTACAAAAAAAGAGAAATTACAGATTGAAAGAAATAACTTTTTTCATTGGTAATGATGTTAAAAAATTGAACTAGGGCTAATTTAGAAACCTCACCTAACTTAACTTAAGCTAACGTAATGTTTTTTAGCCAAATTCTGCTATATAGATGTCATTACATGGAAGTCATATGATTATAACTCCCAGTTAGGTTTTCACTCTGCTTCACTCGGGCTTCTAACTTTTCTATTTCATGTACTTGATGCTACTAACTACAATTAGACAACTGTACCTAGTTAACAACAAATAGAAATATGAAATTGTTAAAGAGAGCTAGGAGTACATTAGAGAAATGTAGAGGAGAGCTTAGAAAATAGCAGGAGTAGCAGAGAAGACTAGTTGAGAGCCTGGAGATTATTAGAGCAGCAGTACAACTCTACGGTTCCTGGGTGAGGTGTTTCACTTACTCCGTTGGTGGTTATCTGCCTGCCTGCCTACCTGCCTGCCAGCCTACCTGCCTGCCTGCCTGCCTGCCTGCCTGCCTGCCTGCCTGCCTGCCTGCCTGCCTGCCTGCCTGCCTGCCTGCCTGCCTGCCTGCCTGCCAGCCTACCTGCCTGCCTGCCTGCCTGCCTGCCTGCCTGCCTGCCTGCCTGCCTGCCTGCCTGCCTGCCTTCCTGCCTGCCTGCCAGCCTACCTGCCTGCCTGCCTGCCTGCCTGCCTGCCTGCCTGCCTGCCTGCCTGCCTGCCTGCCTGCCTGTCTGTCTGTCTGTCTGCCTGCCTGCCTGCTTGTTTGCCTGCCTACCTGCCTGCCTGTTTACCTGCCTGCCTGCCTGCCTGCCCACCTGCCCATCTGCCTGCCTGCCTGCCTGCCTGCCTGCCTGCCTGCCTGCCTGCCTGCCTGCCTGCCTGCCTGACTGCCTGCCTGCCTGACTGCCTGCCTGCCTGCCTGCCTGCTTACCTGCCTGCCTGCCCACCTGCCTGCTTTCCTGCCTGCCTGCCTGTCTACCTGCCTGGAGGCTGCTTCAGGGGTCAGTCCTGTTACTGCTGGCCGCACGTAGTACAACGTACGAACCACAGTCCGGCTGGTCAGATACTGACTTTAGGTATCTGTCCAGGTGTCCCTTGAAGGCAGCTAGGACTCTATTGGTAATACCCTTTATGCCTGCTGGGAGGCTGTTAAACAGTCTTGGATCTCGGATAGTTAATGTGTTTGCTTTTAGTGTAATTATGACGCCCCTTCGTTTCATTTGGGGATGTTGCATCGTCTACCTAATCTTGCTTTTCTAGGGAGTGATTTCTGTGGAACCACTGATCAAATTTAGAGGCTTAGAGCTGGTATCTAAGTCAGTTCATTTCAAAGCCCAGGATGCCACCCACGACAGCGACTTACATCCGGGTACCTGATTACTGTTAAGTAAAGAGGGGCAGCAGGTGTAAGGATACATGCCCAACATTTCCACCCGGGTTGGGGACCGAACCACGGACACTCAGTATGCGAGGTGAGTGCGTTGTCAACCCAGCTACCGTTGTCAGAGGGGTTAAATGAACATACATACACATGCGCGCACGGGCGCACACACACACACACACACATACACACACACACACACACACACACACACACACATACACACACACACACACACACATACACACACACACACACACACACACACACACACACACACACACACACACACACACACACACATACACACACACACACACACACACACACACACACATACACACACACACACACACACACACACACACACATACACACACACACACACACACACACACACACACACACACACACACACACACACACACACACACACACACACACACACACACACACACACACACACACATACACACACACACACACACACACACACACACACACACACACACACACACACACACACACACACACACACACACACACACACACACACACACACACACACACACACACACACACACACACACACACACACACACACACATACACACACACACACACACACACACACACACACACACACACATACACACACACACACACACACACACACACACACACACACACACACACACACACACACACACACACACACACACACACACACACACACATACACACACACACACACACACACACACACACACACACACACACACACACACACACACACACACACACACACACACACACACATACACACACACATACACACACACACACACACACACACACACACACACACACACACACATACACACACACACACACACACACACACACACACACACACACATACACACACACACACAAATGGTAACTAACTTATACATTCTTCTTTTCCTTTTCTAACTTTTCTTCAGCTTTCTCTCCTCTGATAATTTGCTTCAATTCTCTCTCTCTCTCTCTCTCTCTCTCTCTC
>NC_091293.1:46084286-46204286 GCF_038502225.1 Cherax quadricarinatus
GATATCTGAGAATTTACAGAGATATCTGAGAATTTACAGAGATATCTGAGAATTTACAGAAATATCTGAGAATTTACAGAGATATCTGAGAATTTACAAAGATATCTGAGAATTTACAGAGATATCTGAGAATTTACAGAGATATCTGAGAATTTACAGAGATATCTGAGAATTTACAGAGATATCTGAGAATTTACAGAGATATCTGAGAATTTACAGAGATATCTGAGAATTTACAGAGATATCTGAGAATTTACAGAAATATCTGAGAATTTACAGAGATATCTGAGAATTTACAGAAATATCTGAGAATTTACAGAAATATCTGAGAATTTACAGAAATATCTGAGAATTTACAGAAATATCTGAGAATTTACAGAGATATCTGAGAATTTACAGAAATATCTGAGAATTTACAGAAATATCTGAGAATTTACAGAGATATCTGAGAATTTACAGAAATATCTGAGAATTTACAGAAATATCTGAGAATTCAAAACAATACATCTGATATTTACAAAATTCTCAGGAAATTTACAAAGCTTTCAGGCAATTTACAAAATTACCAGGTAATTTACAAACGTGTCAGAAAATTTATAAAATTCTCAAGTAATTTACAAATCTGTAAACTGATTTACAAAGTTACTATCAGACAAAAGCTAATGAATTTACGTTAAGGGATTTACAGAGACTGTTAATGGTATACATGATTGTGTAAATGATTTACAGAGGTAAAAACTAGACAGAAATAGCATTTACACGCATATAAGCTACTCAGCTGTAAATAGTTTCAATCAGCTTTAAAAAGGGCATAAAAAGGGTATCAAAAGTTTATAAAGGCGTAAGCAAGTGTAAAAAAAGCTTTAAAAAAGCCTTTAAGCTTTTAAAAAGCTAAAAGCTTCGAAAAAAATTCAAAAGCTTAAAAAATAAAAGATTTGAAAGACTTTATAATCTTATTAAAGGCTTTAAAGGCTCAGATAAGCTTCGAAAGCATAAAGCCTTTAATGAAAGCTTTAAATTATAAAAATAATATAAAGCTAAGATGTAAAGCTAAAAAAAAGGAGAAGGGGATTTTTGAAGCTTAAAAAGCCATTAAAAGCTTTAACAATACTTTAAAAACTTTGAAAGGCTTTAAAAAATAATAAAAGGCCTTAAAAACTCAAAATATTTTGAGAGATGTATTGTTCTGTGTGAAGGCTCTTTATCCAGGGCAATGGAGCTTTTTTCTCCTCTTCCTCGGATCAAGTCTCATTAGCTCGTGTTCCTCTGTCACTGTGGCTTTAAGGGTTTAACGCTTTTCCGCCCTGACCAGAACTAGTCAGTTCTAGTGAATCTTAGGCAATTCTAGTCAGTCTTAGAGAGTACTAGTCAGTCTTACTCAGTACTAGTCAGTCTTAGTACCACTCAGACTCAGTACTAGTCAGTCTTACTCAGTACTAGTCAGTCTTAGTACTACTCAGTCTCAGTACTAGTCAGTCTCAGTACTACTCAGTCTCAGTACTAGTCAGTCTTAGTAAGAGTCAGTCTTAGTACTAGTCAGTTTTGGTACTAGTCAGTCTTGATACTAGTCAGTCTTAGTACTAGTCAGTCTTGGTACTAGTCAGTCCTAGTACAAGTCAATCTTTGTACTAGTCAGTCTTGGTACTAGTCAGTCTTAGTACTAGTCAGTCTTAGTATTAGTCAGTTTTAGTATTAGTCAGTCTTAGCACTAATCAGTCTTAGTATTAGTTCGTCTTAGTACTAGCCAGTACTAGTCAGTCATATTAATAGTCTTATTACTAGTCAGTATTAGTACCAGTCAGTCCTAGCCAGTACTAGTCAATTCAAGCCAATACTGGTCAGTCTTAGCCAATACTAATCAGTTCTAGCAAGTACTAATCAGTCCTAGCAAGTACTAGTCAATCCTAGACAGTACTATTCAGTCCTAGACAGTACTGGTCAGTCTTAGCCAGTACTAGTCAGTGCTAGCCAGTACTACTCAGTCCTAGCCAGTTCTAATCAGTCCTAGCCAGTATTAGTCAGTCCTAGGCAGTACTAGTCAGTCGTAGCCAGTACTAGTCAGTCCTAACTAATACGAGTCATTCCAATCAGTTCTGATTAGTATTAATCAATCCTAAACGATACTAGTCAGTTCTAGCCAGTGCCAGGTTGGATATGGTTAGGTTAGGTTACGTGTGGCTAGGTTAGGTTAGGTTAGGTTAGGTCTAGTTGGATTAGGTGTGGCTAAATAAGGTTAGGTTACGTGTGGCTAGGTAAAGTTAGTTAGGTGTGGCTAGCTTAAGTTAGATGTGGCTAAATAAGGTTAGGTTACGAGTGGCTAGGTAAAGTTAGTTAGGTGTGGCTAGCTTAAGTTAGGTGTGGCTAGATAAGGTTAGGTTGCGTGTGGCTAGGTTACGTGTGGTTAGGTTAGGTTAGGTTAGGTGTGGCTAGGATAGGTTAGGTTAGGTTAGGTTAGGTGTGGCTAGGATAGGTTAGGTTATGTGTGGCTAGGTTAGGTTAGGTTAGGTGTGATTAGGTTAAGTGTGGTTAGGTTAGGTTAGAGTAGGTGTGACTAGGTTAGGTGCGACTAGGTTAGGTTAGGTTACGTTAGGTTAGGTATGGTTAGGTTAGGTGTGGTTTGGTTAGATTAGGTTAGATGTGGTTAGGTTAGGTTAGGTTTGGTTAGGTTAGGGTAGGTTAGGTTAGGTTAGGTTAGGTTAGGTTAAGTGTGGTTAGGTTAGGTTAGAGTAGGTGTGACTAGGTTAGGTATGGTTAGGTTAGGTTAGGTTAGATGTGGTTAGGTTAAGTTAGGTTTGGTTAGGTTAGGTTAGGTTAGGTTAGGTTAGGTTAAGTTAGGCTAGGTTAGGTTAGGTTAGGTTAAGTTAGGTTAGGTTAAGTTAGGTTAGGTTAGGTTAGGTTAGGTTAGGTGTGGTTATGTTAGCTGTGCTTAGTTTGGGTTAGGTGTAGTTAGGATAGGCTGTTGTAGGTTAGGTTAGTTTAGGATAGTTGTGCTTAGGTTAGGTTAGGTCTAGTTGGATTAGGCTGTTGTCCCTTCCTCACACCCCATCACTCACACCATCCCTTCCTCACACACCAACACTCACACCATCCATTCCTCACACCGCATCACTCACACCATCCCTTCCTCACACCCCAACACTCACACCATCCCTTCCTCACACCCCAACACTCACACCATCCCTTCTTCACGCTCTTTTCCCACCAGGAAAGGAAAATGTTTGAGGTTAAAAGCGTGAAATTGGAGTTTCGTGTATTGCTGGGTGTGTTTGTGAGTGTTTGTGTGCGTGTGTGCATGTGTGTGTATGTGTATGTGTGTGTGTGTGTGTGTGTGTGTGTGTGTGTGTGTGTGTGTGTGTGTGTGTGTGTGTGTGTGTGTGTGTGTAATCACCTAATTGTGGTTGCAGGGGTCGAGTCTTAGCTCCTGGCCCCGCCTCTTCACCGGTTGCTACTGGGTCCTCTCTCTCCCCGCTCCATGAGCTTTATCAAACCTCGTCTTAAAACTATGTATGGTTCCCGCCTCCACTACGTCACTTTCTAGGCTATTCCACGGCCTGACAACTCTGACTGAAGAAATACTTCATAACATCCCCTTGACTCATCTGAGTCTTCAACTTCCAATTGTGACCTCTTGTTTCTGTGTCCCCTCCCTGGAACATCCTGTCTCTGTCCACCTTGTCTATTCAGCGTAGTATTTTATATGTCGTTATCATGTCTCCCCTGACCCTCCTGTCCTCCAGTGTCGTCAGGCCGATTTACCTTCACCTTTCTTCATAGGACATTCCCCTTAGCTCTGGAACTAACCTTGTCGCAAATCTTTGCACTTTCTCTAATCTCTTGACGTGGTTGATCAAGTGTGGGTTCCAAACAGGTGCTGCATACTCCAGTATGGGCCTGACGTACACAGTGTACAGTGTCTTGAACGATTCCTTACTAAGGTACCGGAACGCTGTTCTCAGGTTTGCCAGGCGCCCATATGCTGCAGCAGTTATCTGGTTGATGTGTGCTTCCGGAGACATGCTCGGTGTTATACTCACCCCAATTATTATTATTATTGTAATCAAAAAGAAGCGCTAAGCCACAAGGGCTATACAGCGCTGATATTCACCCCAAGATCTTTCTCCTTGAGCGAGGTTTGCAGTCTTTGGCCACCTAGCCTATACTCTGTCTGCGGTCTTCTGTGCCCTTCCCCTATCTTCATGACTTTGCATTTGGCGGGATTAAATTCGAGAAGCCAGTTGCTGGACCAGGTGTCCAGTCTGTGCAGGTCTCTTTGAAGTCCTGCCTGATCCTCATCTGATTTAATTCTCCTCATTAACTTAACATCATCTGCGAACAGGAACACTTCTGAGTCTAACCCTTCCATCATGTCGTTCACATATACCAAAAATAGCACTGGTCCTAGGACCGACCCCTGTGGGACCCCGCTCGTCACAGGTGCCCCCTTGTCAGGTATTCTCTGATCCATTGCAGTGCCCTTCCTGTTATATGCGCCTGATCCTCTAGCTTCTGCACTAATCTCTTGTGAGGAACTGTGTCAAAGGCCTTCTTGCAGTCCAAGAAGATGTGATCAACCCACCCCTCTCTCTCGTGTCTTACTTTTGTTACTTTATCATAAAACTCCAGAAGGTTTGTGACACAGGATTTGCCTTCCATGAATCCGTGCTGGTTGGCGTTTATACTCTTGTTCCGTTCCAGGTGTTCCACCACTCTCCTCCTGATAATCTTCTCTATAACTTTGCATACTATACACATCAATGACACAGGTCTATAGTTTAGTGCCTGTTTTCTGTCTCCTTTTTTAAAAATGGGAACTACATTTGCCATCTTCCATATCTCAGGTAGTTGCCCATTTCCCAGGGACGTGTTGAAGATTGTGGTAAGTAGCACGCACAGCATGTCCGCTCCCTCTCTAAGGACCCACGGGGAGATGTCCGGTCCCATTGCCTATGAGATATCAATGTCCCTTAGCAGTTTCTTCACCTCCTCCTCTTCTGTATGTATGTCGTCCAACACTTGTTGGTATATTCTTTGCTGGTGTCCCCATCTGGTCTGTTCCCCCAGAGGCCTTCCTGTCTCCACTGTAAATACTTCCTTAAATCTCATGTTGAGCTCCTCACATACCTCTTGATCGTTTCTTGTGAGTTCTCCACCTTCTTTCCTCAGCCTTATCACCTGGTCTTTGACTGTTGTCTTCCTCCTAATGTGGCTATACACCAGCTTCGGGTCAGATTTAACTTTCGATGCTATGTCGTTTTCGTACTGTCGTTGGGCCTCCCTCCTTATCTGTGCGTACTCGTTTCTGGCTCTTCTACTAATCTCCTTATTTTCCTGGGCCCTTTGCCTCCTGTACCTTTTTCATTCTCTGGTGCACTTAGTTTTTGCCTCCCTACACCTTCTGGTAAACCAAGGACTAGCTTTGGTCTTCCTATTATTTCTGTTTCCCTTGGGGACAAACCTTTCCTCTGCCTCCTTGCACTTTGTTGCTACATATTCCATCATCTCGTTTACTGATTTTCCTACCAGTTCTCTGTCCCACTGAACCTCCTGCAGGAATTTCCTCATACCTGTGTAGTCCCCCCTTTTGTAGTTTGGCTTTTTCCATTCAATTCCTGTTACCTTCTCCACTTGTAACTCTACTATATAATCAAAACTCAGAACCACGTGATCGCTAGCTCCAAGTAGGCTCTCGTAAGTGATGTCCTCAATGTCTGAACTGCTCAGGGTGAACACAAGATCCAGTCTTGCTGGCTCATCCTCCCCTCTCTCTCTGGTAGTGTCCCTGACATGTTGATGCATGAGGTTTTCAAGTACCACATCCATCATCTTGGCTTTCCACGTTTCGGGACTCCCATGTGGCTCCAGGTTTTCCCAGTCGATCTCCCTGTGGTTGAAGTCGCCCATTACCAGTAACTTTGCTCTGCTCGAGTGAGCTCTTCTTGCCACCTCAGCCAGTGTGTCTACCATCGCCCTGTTGTTTTCTTCGTACTCCTCTCTTGGCCTCCTGCAGTTCTGTGGTGGGTTATACATCCCTCCAATGACTACTTTATGTTCTCCAGACTGAACTGCACCTACTATGTAGTCTCTTTCTCCAATCACATCCATGTCTTCCATTTCCTCAAATCCCCATCGGATTTTTATGAGCAGTGCAACCCCTCCTCCCCCTCTACTCCTTCTATCTGTCCTCAGGATCTGATATCCCGGTGGGAAGATTGCGTCTGTTATTGTCTCAGCGAGTTTTGTTTCTGTGACTGCTATGATGTCTGGGGATTTCTCACTGATTCTTTCGTTCCACTCCTCATGCTTATTCGTTATTCCGTCCGCGTTTGTGTACCAAACTTTCAGTTTCTTTTCTATCACTGTGATCCTGCAAGAATATTGAGGTTGGGGGAGCGAGAGCCTTGGTGGGGGCCTATGGGGGGGCTGTGGTGTAGGTGGGGTTTGTGATGATGGGGGTGGGGTCAGAATGCCCATAAGGGACAGCTGTTGGGGTGAGGTTTGTGATGTGGGGGTTGGTGGCGGAGGGAACAGTGAGTGGGTTGTAGTTTAGGTTGCTCAGTTACGTTGGGATTGTCGCGGTTGGAGTCTTTTGGTGGGAGATTCTGCGGGGTGTGTTTGCCCTTCCTTCTGTGTCTGGGTCCTTCTCATCGTCATCATTGCCTCTTATTCCTCCCTGCATCTCTGTACCCTCTCTTTCAGTGTAGTCCTTTCTTCTTGTGTTCTGTCACGATCGAGGTATACTCTCTGGTACCCCGGTTTGTCCCTCAGTCGTGCTTTCCCTTGCAGGATCCTGGTTCGAACTGATTCTTCCTTGAAAATTACTTTGACAGGCCGTATCCTTCCACTCGCAAACCACCCAATTCTTCGAAAATTTGTTACCTGGGTCATATCGCCCTCACCTATTGTTTTCATGATGCCTTCAATCATTTTTTCGTCCTCCTGTTTTATTTCTTCGAAGTTGTTCCCCTTGGCTTCTTGGAGCCCGTAGACAAAATCTGACCTCACCCTTGTGTGTGTGTGTGTGTGTACTCACCTAGTTGTACTCACCTAGTTGAGGTTGCGGGGGTCGAGTCCGAGCTCCTGGCCCCACCTCTTCACTGATCGCTACTAGGTCACTCTCCCTGAGCCGTGAGCTTTATCATACCTCTGTGTGTGTGTGTGTGTGTGTGTGTGTGTGTGTGTGTGTGTGTGTGTGTGTGTGTGTGTGTGTGTGTGTGTGTGTGTGTGTGTGTGTGTGTGTGCGTGTGTGTGTGTGTATGTGTGTGTACTCACCTAGTTGAGGTTGCAGGGGTCGTGTGTGTGTGTGTGTGTGAACAGCTTTTGAAAATTGATCACTACCCCAAACATCTTGCTGCTGGTAATTTCAACTTAGGTCACCCAAAATGGAAAAAAAGTGGAAAATAAAATTTTAGCAGAGATAACCCCAGGAGGCAGCGCAGATGAAAATTGACACACACATGAGTTATTAAATCTCTGCAACAAATTCATCTTAAGCTAGCAAATAGTGGAAAATACACTTGAGCTCATATTCACTAATAATGATGACCTGGTATCAAATATATCAGTATCAAAGAGAATACACCCAGATCATAAGTACAGACTTGCATGTGCAGCATACATGTCTGTACCAGCAAAATGGGATCAGTGCCTTCACCAAATTCATCTTTCATAACACAAGCATACAGTGAGGGAAAATCCTAAATGAAACAAGCTGGGAAGATATCCTAAACAACATGGATCCGAACGTTTGCCTAGAAAAAATGAACTCTAAAGCAGTTGAGGTGTGCTCAAGGCACCTTACCCTAAGAAAAAAGAAGAGAAGATGTGAACTAGAAAGAGAGAGACGCTTCCTCTACAGACGAAGGCGAAGAATCACAGAACTGCTGAAAGAGGCCAGTATATATAAAATGCGAAAAGATGCACTGGCAAGAGAAATAGAAAATATCGAACTTAAGCTTAGGGAATCATACAGGAGACAAGATACTCAGGAAGAACTTAAAGCCATAAATGAAATTATATATATATATATATATATATATATATATATATATATATATATATATATATATATATATATATATATATATATATGTATGTATATTAATTTTCCTTGGTGGGACTTGCACAGAAGAGACTTACATAGATGACAGCAAAGAAATAAGTGAGATACTGAAGTGCCAGTATGACCTAAGCGTCTAGTGAGCAGTTAGTCAGACCAAACGTCGACAAACTAAATCAGTTTTTTATGACCGTGACTCAAAATTTGGTTAACTGAAGAATTTCTAATATAATCCTAACACCACTATTACAATATTACAAATTTGGCAATGAAGCTTCTAGGGGAAGTTAAATTAATAGGTCATTACCACACGAGCAGTGTAGTACGGAGTACAAACCTGCAACATGCAACATAGTCCGGAGTACAAACCTGCAACATGCAACATAGTCCGGAGTACAAACCTGCAACATGCAACATAGTCCGGAGTACAAACCTGCAACATGCAACATAGTCCGGAGTACAAACCTGCAACATGCAACATAGTCCGGAGTACACAAACTTACAATAGTGTATAATCTTTACTAGTAAAATTATCGCTGTATCATACAAGAGTTATTTGATTTACACAGAAACATAATAAAATAAGAGTATATTCTTTGACGTTAATATCACACTAACAATGTAGCCATGACCCTACCTACCCCGTGTTACACGGCACTACCTACCCCGTGTTACACGGCACTACCTACCCCGTGTTACACGGCACTACCTACCCCGTGTTACATGACCCTACCTACCCCGTGTTACAAGACACTACCTACCCCGTGTTACAAGACACTACCTACCCCGTGTTACACGGCACTACCTACCCCGTGTTACACGGCACTACCTACCCCGTGTTACACGGCACTACCTACCCCGTGTTACACGGCACTACCTACCCCGTGTTACACGGCACTACCTACCCCGTGTTACACGGCACTACCTACCCCGTGGTACACGGCACTACCTACCCCGTGTTACACGGCACTACCTACCCCGTGGTACACGGCACTACCTACCCCGTGTTACACGGCACTACCTACCCCGTGTTACACGGCACTACCTACCCCGTGTTACACGGCACTACCTACCCCGTGTTACACGGCACTACCTACCCCGTGTTACACGGCACTACCTACCCCGTGTTACACGGCACTACCTACCCCGTGTTACACGGCACTACCTACCCCGTGTTACATGACCCTACCTACCCCGTGTTACAAGACACTACCTACCCCGTGTTACAAGACACTACCTACCCCGTGTTACAAGACACTACCTACTCCGTGTTACAAGACACTACCTACCCCTTGTTACAAGACCCTACCTACCCCGTGTTACAAGACCCTACCTACCCCGTGTTACAAGACACTACCTACCCCGTGTTACAAGACACTACCTACCCCGTGTTACATGACCCTACCTACCCCGTGTTACAAGACACTACCTACCCCGTGTTACAAGACACTACCTACCCCGTGTTACAAGACACTACCTACCCCGTGTTACATGACCCTACCTACCCCGTGTTACATGACACTACCTACCTCATGTTACAAGACACTACCTACCCCGTGTTACAAGACACTACCTACCCCGTGTTACAAGACACTACCTACCCCGTGTTACATGACCCTACCTACCCCGTGTTACATGACACTACCTACCCCGTGTTACAAGACACTACCTACCCCGTGTTACATGACCCTACCTACCCCGTGTTACAAGACACTACCTACCCCGTGTTACAAGACACTACCTACCCCATGTTACAAGACACTACCTACCCCATGTTACAAGACACTACCTACCCCGTGTTACAAGACACTACCTACCCCGTGTTACAAGACACTACCTACCCCGTGTTACAAGACACTACCTACCCCGTGTTACAAGACACTACCTACCCCGTGTTACAAGACACTACCTACCCCGTGTTACAAGACACTACCTACCCCGTGTTACAAGACACTACCTACCCCGTGTTACAAGACACTACCTACCCCGTGTTACAAGACACTACCTACCCCATGTTACAAGACACTACCTACCCCGTGTTACAAGACACTACCTACCCCATGTTACAAGACACTACCTACCCCGTGTTACAAGACACTACCTACCCCGTGTTACAAGACACTACCTACCCCATGTTACAAGACACTACCTACCCCATGTTACAAGACACTACCTACCCCATGTTACAAGACACTACCTACCCCATGTTACAAGACACTACCTACCCCGTGTTACAAGACACTACCTACCCCTTGTTACAAGACATTACCTACCCCATGTTACAAGACACTACCTACCTCATGTTACAAGACACTACCTACCCCATGTTACAAGACACTACCTACCCCATGTTACAAGACACTACCTACCCCGTGTTACAAGACACTACCTACCCCATGTTACAAGACACTACCTACCCCGTGTTACACGACACTACCTACCCCGTGTTACAAGACACTACCTACCCCGTGTTACAAGACACTACCTACCCCTTGTTACAAGACACTACCTACCCCGTGTTACAAGACCCTACCTACCCCGTGTTACATGACCCTACCTACCCCGTGTTACAAGACACTACCTACCCCGTGTTACAAGACACTACCTACCCCATGCTACAAGACACAAGACACTACCTACCCCACAAGACACTGTGTTACAAGACACTACCTACCCCGTGTTACAAGACACTACCTACCCCGTGTTACAAGACAAGACACTACCTACCCCGTGTTACAAGACACTACCTACCCCGTGTTACAAGACACTACCTACCAAGACACTACCTACCCCGTGTTACAAGACACTACCTACCCCGTGTTACATGACCCTTCCTACCCCGTGTTACAAGACACTACCTACCCCGTGTTACATGACACTACCTACCCCGTGTTATACCTACCCCGTTACAAGACACTACCTACCCCGTGTTACAAGACACTACCTACCCCGTGTTACAAGACACTACCTACCCCGTGTTACAAGACACTACCTACCCCGTGTTACAAGACACTACCTACCCCGTGTTACAAGACACTACCTACCCCGTGTTACAAGACACTACCTACCCCGTGTTACAAGACACTACCTACCCCGTGTTACAAGACCCTACCTACCCCGTGTTACATGACCCTACCTACCCCGTGTTACAAGACACTACCTACCCCGTGTTACAAGACACTACCTACCCCGTGTTACATGACCCTACCTACCCCGTGTTACAAGACACTACCTACCCCGTGTTACAAGACACTACCTACCCCGTGTTACAAGACACTACCTACCCCGTGTTACAAGACACTACCTACCCCGTGTTACAAGACCCTACCTACCCCGTGTTACAAGACACTACCTGTTACAAGACCCAAGACACTACCTACCCCGTGTTACAAGACCCTACCTACCCCGTGTTACAAGACCCTACCTACCCCGTGTTACATGACCCTACCTACCCCGTGTTACAAGACACTACCTACCCCGTGTTACAAGACACTACCTACCCCGTGTTACAAGACACTACTTACCCCGTGTTACAAGACACTACCTACCCCGTGTTACAAGACACTACCTACCCGTGTTACAAGTGTGTACAAGACACTACCTACCCCGTGTTACAAGACCCGTGTTACAAGACACTACCTACCCCGTGTTACAAGACGCTACCTACCCCGTGTTACATGACCCTACCTACCCCGTGTTACAAGACACTACCTACCCCGACCCCGTGTTACAAGACACTACGTACCCCGTGTTACAAGACACTACCTACCCCATGCTACAAGACACTACCTACCTACCTACCCCGTGTTACAAGACACTACCTACCCCGTGTTACAAGACACTACCTACAAGACACTACCTACCCCGTGTTACCGTGTTACAAGACACTACCTACCCCAAGACACTACCTACCCCGTGTTACAAGACACTACCTACCCCGTGTTACAAGACACTACCTACCCCGTGTTACAAGACACTACCTACCCCGTGTTACATGACCCTACCTACCCCTTGTTACAAGACACTACCTACCCCGACCCTACCTACCCCGTGTTACAAGACACTACCTACCCCGTGTTACAAGACACTACCTACCCCGTGTTACAAGACACTACCTACCCCGTGTTACAAGACACTACCTACCCCGTGTTACAAGACACTACCTACCCCGTGTTACAAGACACTACCTACCCCGTGTTACAAGACACTACCTACCCCGTACAAGACACTACCTACCCCGTGTTACTACCCCGTGTTACAAGACACTACCTACCCCGTGTTACAAGACACTACCTACCCCGTGTTACAAGACACTACCTACCCCGTGTTACAAGACCCTACCTACCCCGTGTTACAAGACACTACCTACCCCGTGTTACAAGACACTACCTACCCCGTGTTACAAGACACTACCTACCCCGTGTTACAAGACCAAGACCCTACCTACCCCGTGTTACAAGACACTACCCCGTACAAGACCTACCTACCCCGTGTTACAAGACACTACCTACCCCGTGTTACAAGACACTACCTACCCCGTGTTACAAGACACTACCTACCCCGTGTTACAAGACCCTACCTACCCCGTGTTACAAGACCCTATCTACCCCGTGTTACAAGTGTTACAACATGACCTACCTACCCCGTGTTACAAGACACTACCTACCCCGTGTTACAAGACACTACCTACCCCGTGTTACAAGACACTACTTACCCCGTGTTACAAGACACTACCTACCCCGTGTTACAAGACACTACCTACCCCGTGTTACAAGACACTACCTACCCCGTGTTACATGACCCTACCTACCCCGTGTTACAAGACACTACCTACCCCGTGTTACATGACCCTACCTACCCCGTGTTACAAGACACTACCTACCCCGTGTTACATGACCCTACCTACCCCGTGTTACAAGACACTACCTACCCCGTGTTACAAGACACTACCTACCCCGTGTTACAAGACACTACCTACCCCGTGTTACAAGACACTACCTACCCCGTGTTACAAGACACTACCTACCCCGTGTTACAAGACACTACCTACCCCGTGTTACATGACCCTACCTACCCCGTGTTACAAGACACTACCTACCCCGTGTTACAAGACACTACCTACCCCGTGTTACAAGACACTACCTACCCCGTGTTACAAGACACTACCTACCCCGTGTTACAAGACACTACCTACCCCGTGTTACAAGACCCTACCTACCCCGTGTTACATGACCCTACCTACCCCGTGTTACAAGACACTACCTACCCCGTGTTACAAGACGCTACCTACCCCGTGTTACATGACCCTACCTACCCCGTGTTACAAGACACTCCCTACCCCGTGTTACATGACACTACCTACCCCGTGTTACAAGACACTACCTACCCCGTGTTACAAGACACTACCTACCCCGTGTTACAAGACCCTACCTACCCCGTGTTACAAGACCCTACCTACCCCGTACCTACCCCGTGTTACAAGACACTACCTACCCCGTGTTACAAGACCCTACCTACCCCGTGTTACAAGACACTACCTACCCCGTGTTACAAGACACTACCTACCCCGTGTTACAAGACACTACCTACCCCGTGTTACAAGACACTACCTACCCCGTGTTACAAGACACTACCTACCCCGTGTTACAAGACACTACCTACCCCGTGTTACAAGACCCTACCTACCCCGTGTTACAAGACACTACCTACCCCGTGTTACAAGACACTACCTACCCCGTGTTACAAGACACTACCTACCCCGTGTTACAAGACACTACCTACCCCGTGTTACAAGACACTACCTACCCCGTGTTACAAGACACTACCTACCCCGTGTTACAAGACCCTACCTACTCCGTGTTACAAGACACTACCTACCCCGTGTTACAAGACACTACCTACCCAGTGTTACAAGACCCTACCTACCCCGTGTTACAAGACACTACCTACCCCGTGTTACAAGACACTACCTACCCCGTGTTACAAGACCCTACCTACCCCGTGTTACAAGGCTCTGCCTACCCCGTGTTACAAGACCCTACCTACCCCGTGTTACATGACCCTACCTACCCCGTGTTACAAGACACTACCTACCCAGTGTTACAAGACACTACCTACCCCGTGTCACAAGACACTGCCTACCCCGTGTTACAAGACACTACCTACCCCGTGTTACAAGACACTACCTACCCCGTGTTACAAGACACTACCTACCCCGTGTTACAAAACACTACCTACCCCGTGTTACAAGACACTACCTACCCCGTTTTACAAGACACTACCTACCCCTTGTTACATGAAACTACCTACCCCGTGTTACATGACACTACCTGCCCCGTGTTACATGACACTACCTACCCCTTGTTACATGACACTACCTACCCCGTGTTACAAGACACTACCTATCCCGTGTTACAAGACACTACCTACCCCTTGTTACGAGACACTACCTACCCCGTGTTACAAGACACTACCTACCCTGTGTTACATGACACTACCTACCCTGTGTTACAAGACACTACCTACCCCGTGTCACAAGACACTACCTACCCCGTGTTATAAGACACTACCTACCCCGTGTTACATGACCCTACCTACCCCGTGTTACAAGACACTACCTACCCCGTGTTACAAGACCCTACCTACCCCGTGTTACATGACCCTACCTACCCCGTGTCACAAGACCCTACCTACCCCGTGTCACAAGACACTACCTACCCCTTGTTACAAGACACTACCTACCCCGTGTTACATGACCCTACCTACCCCGTGTTACATGACCCTACCTACCCCTGTTTCATGACCCTACCTACCCCGTGTTACATGACCCTGCCTACCCTGTGTCACAAGACACTACCTACCCCGTGTCACAAGACCCTACCTACCCCGTGTTACAAGACAGTACCTACTCCGTGTTACAAGACACTACCTACCCCGTGTCACAAAACACTACCTACCCCGTGTTACAAGACAATACCTACCCCGTGTTACAAGACACTACCTACCCCGTGTTACATGACCCTACCTACCCCGTGTTACAAGACACTACCTACCCCGTGTTACATGACCCTACCTACCCCGTGTTACATGACCCTACCTACCCCGTGTTACAAGACACTACCTACTCCGTGTCACAAGACACTACCTACCCCGTGTCACAAGACACTACCTACCCCTTGTCACAAGACACTACCTACCCCGTGTTACAAGACACTACCTACCCCGTGTTACAAGACACTACATACCCCGTGTTGCAAGACACTACCTACCCCGTGTCACAGGACACTACCTACCCCGTGTTACAAGACACTACCTACCCCGTGTCACAAGACACTACTTACCCCGTGTCACAAGACCCTACCTACCCCGTGTTACAAGACACTACCTACCCCGTGTCACAAGACACTACCTACCCCGTGTTACATGACATTACCTACCCCGTGTCACAAGACACTACCTACCCCGTGTCACAAGACCCTACCTACCCCGTGTTACAAGACACTACCTACCCCGTGTCACAAGACCCTACCTACCCCGTGTTACAAGACATTACCTACCCCGTGTCACAAGACACTACCTACCCCGTGTTACAGGACACTACCTACCCCGTGTTACAAGACACTACCTACCCCGTGTCACAAGACACTACCTTTCCCTAAGTCTCATGACACACCTACTACTCCGTGTCATAAGACACCCTTGTCTCTGTTATGACGCTCCTTCTCTCCGTGTCACAAGACACCCTGTTCACTATGTCATGATACTCCTTCTCTGTGTCATAAGACACTACCATTTGTACATGGTTACATGGCACTTTGTTAATGGCATATAATTTGTGTTACGCCCTTCACCTGTGTTATTGTTGACAAACTCTCACACGACACTGTTAGCACAACTTTCTGTCTTCACACGACACTACCTCGACTGTGTCTTCACACGACACTACTTCGACTGTGTCTTCACACGACACTACTTCGACTGTGTCTTCACACGACACTACTTCGACTGTGTCTTCACACGACACTACCTCGACTGTGTCTTCACACGACACTGTCTTCACACGACACTACTTCGACACTACTTCGACTGCGTGTGCGTCTTCACACGACACTACCTCGACTGTGTACTTCACACGACACTACCTCGACTGTGTCTTCACACGACACTACCTCGACTGCTTCACACGTCTTCACACGACACTACCTCGACTGTGTCTTCACACGACACTACCTCGACTGTGTCTTCACACGATACTACCTAGACTGTGTCTTCTCACGATACTACCTCGACTGCGTCCTCGACTGTGTCACACGCCACTACTTCGACTGTGTCTTCACACGACACTACCTCGACTGTGTCTTCACACGACACTACTTCGACTGTGTCTTCACACGACACTACTTCGACTGTGTCTTCACACGACACTACCTCGACTGTGTCTTCACACGACACTACCTCGACTGTGTCTTCACACGACACTACCTCGACTGCGTCTTCACACGACACTACTCGACTGTGTCTTCTCACGACACTACTTCGACTGCGTCTTCAGACGACACTACCTCGACTGTGTCTTCACACGACACTACCTCGACTCTGTCTTCACACGACACTACCTCGACTGTGTCTTCACACGACACTTCCTCGACTGTGTCTTCACACGACACTACCTCGACTGCGTCTTCACACGACACTACCTCGACTGTGTCTTCACACGACACTACTTCGACTGCGTCTTCACACGACACTACCTCGACTGCGTCTTCAGACGACACTACCTCGACTGTGTCTTCACACGACACTACCTCGACTCTGTCTTCACACGACACTACCTCGACTGTGTCTTCACACGACACTACCTCGACTGTGTCTTCACACGACACTACCTCGACTCTGTCTTCACACGACACTACCTCGACTGTCTTAACGTCGTGGGATAGCTAGCAGCAAACCAAGTACAGCCGGTGCGTGTGCCAAGCAGTAGTAAACACACTCAGGTGAATACTCTCTTTCTGAGGCCGTCAGGCTCAGTGAGCAGTGGTGAACACTCTGTGGTGAATACACTCTTTCTGACACTGAGGCCGGCTAAGCAGCCCCCTGGCAGGTTACTGCCAGGTAACAACCATAGCAGCACCCAAGTGGTCAGTCAAGCACCTCCCTTTATTTATTTGTTTCTGGGTTCGCAACAACCACAGGTCGCTGAAAAAGAAATAAATGACAGGCCCAGACTCGTGGAGTTCCGTGTCCATCAAGAACTGCAAGAAACCCTTTTCATGTGCCTTAACTATTCTATAGAGAGGGAACCTGGACACAGGAGTCATACTACAGTCACTAAAACAAAATATAAAGCCCCACTCCACAAGGGTGGCAGTAAAACTGTTGCAAAGAATTACAGACCGATAGCGCTATCGTTGCACATCATAAAAATCTTTGAAAGGGTTCTAAGAAGCAAGATCGCCAACCACTTGGATACCTAACAACAGCATGGCTTTACAGCTGGTCGCTCCTGCCTCTCACAGCTACTAGATCACTATGACAAGATCTTGGATGCACTGGAGGACAATCAAAATGTACATGTAGTATACAAAAACTTCGTGTAAGCCTTCGACAAGTGCGATCATGGCGTAATAGCACACGATATGCGTGATAAAGGAAGAACAGGAAAAGTTGGTAGGTGGATCTATAACTTCCTAACAAATAGAAGAACACAAAGAGTAATAGTAAACAGAGTAAAGTCAGAGACGGCTACAGTGAAAAGCTCTGCTCCGCAAGGTGTGGTACTCGCCCCCATTCTGTTCCTCATCTTCATGTCTGACATAGATGTCCTTTGCTGATGATACCACAATTTACGTGACAGTGTCATCTATCGAGGATACTACAAATCTCGAAACGGACATTAACCAAGTCTTTAAATGGGCGTCAGAGAACAATATGAAGTTCAATGAAGAGAAATTTCAGTTACTCCAATATGGCGTAGCTACCACATCTGCTAGCAAAATGATAGGATGGATAATGAGAACCTTAAAAACTAGAGATGCCAAGCCATGATGATTCTCTTAAAATCGATTATTCTCTCTAGGCTGGAATATTACTGCACACTAATGACCCTTTAAAGGCAGGTGAAATTGCAGGTCTGGAGAATATACAGAGAACTTTCCCTGCATGTATAAGTACCATAAACCACCTGAATTACTTGTACTCCTGTACTCCTTGGAACGCAGGCGAGAAAGGTATGACTCACGAAATCGTAATAACACGATTGCGAACAAGGTATGTGATAATATACTCTTGGAAAATCCTAGAGGGACTAGTCCCCAAAATTACTCCCTACGAAATCAGAGGATTCTGCAAGTAGTGCAATATACCCCCCCCCCCAGTGAAAAGTAGTGGCGCCACGACTACACAATAAGTGTCAGGGACCCAGACAGTTCAACTGCCTCCCAGCATACATAAGGGGGATTACCAATAGACCCCTGGTTGTCTTCAAGAAGGTACTGGACAGGCACTGGACAGACCAGCCGGTCTGTGCTTTTACGTCTGTTTACGTGCTGCCAGCAGTTACAGCCAGGTTAATCAGGCCCTGATCCACCACGAGGCCTTGTCTCAGACCGGGCCGAGGGGGCGTTGACCATTCGAAACCCCTCCAGGTATACTCCACCCTCCAGGTATACTCCACCCTCCAGGTATACTCCACCCTCCAGGTATACTCCACCCTCTAGGTATACTCCACCCTCCAGGTATACTCCACCCTCCAGGTATACTCCACCCTCCAGGTATACTCCACCCTCCAGGTATACTCCACCCTCCAGGTATACTCCACCCTCCAGGTATACTCCACCCTCTAGGTATACTCCACCCTCCAGGTATACTCCACCCTCCAGGTATACTCCACCCTCCAGGTATACTCCACCCTCCAGGTATACTCCACCCTCCAGGTATACTCCACCCTCCAGGTATACTCCACCCTCCAGGAATACTCCACCCTCCAGGTATACTCCACCCTCCAGGTATACTCCACCCTCTAGGTATACTCCACCCTCCAGGTATACTCCACCCTCCAGGTATACTCCACCCTCCAGGTATACTCCACCCTCCAGGTATACTCCACCCTCCTCCACCCTCCAGGTATACTCCACCCTCCAGGTACCCTCTAGGTATACTCCACCCTCCAGGTATACTCCTCCAGGTATACTCCACCCTCTAGGTATACTCCACCCTCCAGGTATACTCCACCCTCCAGGTATACTCCACCCTCCAGGTATACTCCACCCTCCAGGTATACTCCACCCTCCAGGTATACTCCACCCTCCAGGTATACTCCACCCTCCAGGTATACTCCACCCTCCAAGTATACTCCACCCTCCAGGTATACTCCACCCTCCAGGTATACTCCACCCTCCAGGTATACTCCACCCTCCAGGTATACTCCACCCTCCAGGTATACTCCACCCTCCAGGTATACTCCACCCTCCAGGTATACTCCACCCTCCAGGTATACTCCACCCTCCAGGTATACTCCACCCTCCAGGTATACTCCACCCTCCAGGTATACTCCACCCTCCAGGTATACTCCACCCTCCAGGTATACTCCACCCTCCAGGTATACTCCACCCTCCAGGTATACTCCACCCTCCAGGTATACTCCACCCTCCAGTATACTCCACCCTCCACGTATACTCCACCCTCCAGGTATACTCCACCCTCCACGTATACTCCACCCTCCAGGTATACTCCACCCTCCAAGTATACTCCACCCTCCAGGTATACTCCACCCTCCAAGTATACTCCACCCTCCAGGTATACTCCACCCTCCAAGTATACTCCACCCTCCAGGTATACTCCACCCTCCAAGTATACTCCACCCTCCAGGTATACTCCACCCTCCAAGTATACTCCACCCTCCAGGTATACTCCACCCTCCAGGTATACTCCACCCTCCAGGTATACTCCACCCTCCAGGTATACTCCACCCTCCAAGTATACTCCACCCTCCAGGTATACTCCACCCTCCAGGTATATTCCACCCTCCAGGTATACTCCACCCTCCAGGTATACTCCACCCTCCAGGTATACTCCACCCTCCAGGTATACTCCACCCTCCAAGTATACTCCACCCTCCAGGTATACTCCACCCTCCAAGTATACTCCACCCTCCAGGTATACTCCACCCTCCAAGTATACTCCACCCTCCAGGTATACTCCACCCTCCAAGTATACTCCACCCTCCAGGTATACTCCACCCTCCAAGTATACTCCACCCTCCAGGTATACTCCACCCTCCAAGTATACTCCACCCTCCAGGTATACTCCACCCTCCAGGTATACTCCACCCTCCAGGTATACTCCACCCTCCAGGTATACTCCACCCTCCAAGTATACTCCACCCTCCAGGTATACTCCACCCTCCAGGTATACTCCACCCTCCAAGTATACTCCACCCTCCAGGTATACTCCACCCTCCAGGTATACTCCACCCTCCAAGTATACTCCACCCTCCAGGTATACTCCACCCTCCAGGTATACTCCACCCTCCAGGTATACTCCACCCTCCAGGTATACTCCACCCTCCAGGTATACTCCACCCTCCAGGTATACTCCATTATTACATCTTTTGTTTATTGTCACAGGTGAACTACAGGTATATTACAGGTATGTCACAGGTGCATCATGGGTGAGTCACACGTGTATAACAAGTGTCTCTTGTGAATCACATGTCTATTACAGATGTGTCAAAAGAGTGCCACAGGTGTGTAACAAGTGTGTCACAGGTGTGTAACAAGTGTGTCACATGTGTGTCACAGGTGTCACAAACGTGTTACAAGTAAGTCACAGGTGTGTCAATGGTGTGTCACAGATGCGTCACAAGCGTGTAACAAGCGTGTCACAGGTGTGCAACAAGTGTGTCACATGTGTGTCACAGGTGAGTCACAGGTCTGTCAAATGTGTGTAACAAGTGCGTCACATGAGTGTCACAAGTGTGTCATAGGTGCGTCACAGGTGTGTAACAGGTGAGTCATAAGTGCGTCACAGGTGTGTCAAAAGTGTGCCACTTGCCACAAATCTGTCACAGAGTGTCACAAGTGTGTAACAAGTGTGTCAGATGTGTGTCAAAGCTGAGTCACAGGTGTGTCACATGTGTGTCACAATTGTGTCACAATGTGTGGCAGGTGTGTCACTAGTGAGTCACAGGTGTGTAACAGGCGAGTGGCAGGTGTGTCACCGGTGTGTCACAGGTGTTACAGGTGAGCAACAAGTGTGTCACATGTGTGTCACAAGTGTATCACAGGTGTGTAACAGGTGTATCACTTATTTGCCACAAGTGTGTCACAGGTGTGTCGCAGATGTGTCACAAGTGTGTCACACGTGTGTCACGGGTGAGTCACATGTGTATCACAGAGGAGTCATAATGTGTCACAGGTGTGTCACCGGTGTGTTACACGTGTTACAGGTGTGTAACAAGTGAGTCACATGTGTGTCACAAGTGTGTCACATGTGTGTTACAAGTGCATCAAAGTGTGTCATAGGTATATAACAAGTGTGTCATATGTGTGTCACAGGTGAGTCACAGGTTTGTCACAGGTGCCACAGGTGTATCACAGGTGTGTTACAGGTGAGTCGCAGGTGTCTTACAGGTGTGTCACAGGTGAGTCACAGGTGAGTCAAAACTGTGTCACAGGTGTGCAACAAGTATGTTACAGGTGTGTAACAAGTGTGCCACATGTGTGTCACAGGTAAGTCACAGGTGTATCACATGTGTGTCACCTTTGTCACAGGTGCGTAACAGGTCTGTTACAAATAAGCCACAGACGTGTCACAAGTGTGTCACATGTGTGTCACAAGTGTGTCACAGGAGTATTACAAGTGTGTCACATGTGTGTCACAGGTGTGTAACAAGTGTGTCACAAGTGTGCCACAGGTGTGTCACAGGTGTGTCACAGGTGTTTAACAGATGTGTCACATGTGTGTCACAAGTGTGTCACATGTGTGTCACAAGTGCATCACAAGTGTGTCATAGATATATAACAAGTGTGTCCTATGTGTGTCACAGGTGAGTCACAGGTTTGTCACAGGTGCCACAGGTGTATCACAGGTGTGTTACAGGTGAGTCGCAGGTGTGTTACAGGTGTGTCACAGGTGAGTCACAGGTGAGTCAAAACTGTGTCACAGGTGTGTAACAAGTGTGTTACATGTGTGTCACAAGTGTGTCACAGGTGTGTAGCAAGTGTGTCACATGTGTGTCACAGGTGAGTCACAGGTGTATTACATGTGTGTCACCTTTGTCACAGGTGCGTAACAGGTGTGTTACAAATAAGCCAGAGATGTGTCACAAGTGTGTTACAGGTGTGTAACAAGTGTCACATGTGTGTCACAGGTGTGTCACAGGTGAGTCGCAGGTGTGTCACAGGTGTGTCACAAGTGAGTCGCAGGTGTGTCGCATGTGTGTCATATTTGTCACAGGCATGTAACAGGTGTGTTACAAGTGAGCCACAAGTTTCATAGGTGTATAACAAGTGTGTCACATGTGTGTCACAGGTGTGTCACAGGTGAGTCGCAGGTGTGTCACAGGTGTATCACAGGTGAGTCACAGGTGAGTCACATGTGTCACTGGTGTCATAGGTGTACAACAAGTGTGTCACATGTGTCACAAGTGTGTCACAGGTGTTTCACAGGTGTGTCATAGGTGTGTCACAGGTGAGTCACAGGTTTGTCACAGGTGTCACAGGTGTGTCACAAGTGTGTCACAAGTGTGTCACATGTGTGTAACAAGTGTGTCACAGGTGAGTGACAAGTGTGCAACATGTGTGATACATGTATGTGTCACAGGTGAGTCACAGGTGTCACAGATGTGTAACAGTTGTGTCACAAATAAGTCACAGGTGTGTCATAGGTGATTCGCAGGTGTGTCACAGGTGTGTTACATATGTGTCACTAGTGTGTCACACGTGTCACAAGTGTGTCACAGGTGTTTCACAGGTGCGTCACAGGTGTGTCAAAGGTGAGTCACAGGTGTGTCACAGGTGTGTCACAGGTGAGTCACAGGTTTGTCACAGGTGTCTTAGGTGTGTCACAAGTGTGTCACATGTGTGTAACAAGTGTGTCACAGGTGAGTGACAAGTGTGCAACATGTGTGATACATGTATGTGTCACAGGTGAGTCACAGGTGTGTCACAGATGTGTAACAGGTGTGTCACAAATGAGTCACAGGTGTGTCACAGTTGATTCGCAGGTGTGTCACAGGTGTGTTACATATGTTTCACTAGTGTGTCACAAATGTGTCACAAGTAAGTCACAGGTGTGTCACAGGTGTGTCACAAGTGAGTCACAGGTGTGTCACACGTGTGCCACAGGTGAGTCACAGGTATATCACAGGTGAGTCACACGTGAGTCACAGGTGAGTCACAGGTGTGCCTCAGGCGTGTCTCAAGTGTTTCACAAGTGCGTCACAGGTGAATCACAGGTGTGCCACAAGTGAGTCACAGGTGTGTCACAGGTGTGTCACAGTTGTGTCACAGGTATGTCACATTTGTGTCAGTTGTGTCACAAGTGAGTCACAGGTGTGTCACAGGTGTGTCACAGGTGTGCCACTGATGTGTCGTGTGTTTCAAGTGTGTCACAGGTGTGTAACAAGTGTGTCACAGGTGTGTAACAAGTGTGTAACATGTGTGTTACAGGTGAGTCATAGGTGTGCCACATGTGTGTCACAGGTGTGTCACAATGTGTCACAGGTGTGTCACAAGTGAGTCACAGGTGTGTCACCGGTGTGTCACAGGTGTTACAGGAGTGTAACAAGTGTGTCACATGTGTGTCACAAGTCTGTCACAGGTGTGTGAAAGGTGTGTCACTTATTTGTCACAAGTGAGTCACAGGTGTGTCACAGGTGTGTCAGAGATGTGTCACAAGTGTGTCACACGTGTCACAGGTGAGTCACATGTGTGTCACAGGGGAGTCATAATGTGTCACAGGTGTCTCACCGGTATGTCACACGCATTACAGATGTGTAACAAGTGAGTCACATGTGTGTCACAAGTGTGTCACAGGTGTATCACAAGTGTGTCACATGTGTGTCACGGGTGTGTAACAAGTGTGTCACAAGAGTGTCACAGGTGTGTCACAGGTGTTCCACAGATGTGTCACATGTGTGTCACAAGTGTGTCACATGTGTGCCACAAGTGTATCACAAGTGTGTCATAGGTATATAAAAAGTGCGTCATATGTGCGTCACAGGTGAGTCACAGGTTTGTCACAGGTGTCACAGGTGTATCACAGGTGTGTCACAGGTTTGTCACAAGTGAGTCACAGGTGAATCACAACTGTCACAGGTGTGTAACAAGTGTGTTACATGTGTGTCACAAGTGTGTCACAGGTGTTTAACAAGTGTGTCACATGTGTGTCACATGTGAGTCACAGGTTTATTACATGTGTGTCACCTTTGTCACAGGTGTGACAGAGGTGAGTCACAGGTGAATCACAACTGTGTCACAGGTGTGCAACAAGTGTGTTACATGTGTGTCACAAGTGTGTCACAGGTGTTTAACAAATGTGTCACATGTGTGTCACAGGTGAGTCACAGGTGTATTACATGTGAGTCACCTTTGTCACAGGTGTGTAACAGGTGTGTTACAAATAAGCCACAGGTGTGTCACAGATGTGTCACAAGCGTGTTACAGGTGTGTAACAAGTGTGTCTCATGTGTGCCACAGGTGTGTCACAGGTGAGTCGCAGGTGTGTCACAGGTATCTCACAGGTGAGTCGCAGGTGTGTCACCTTTGTCACAGGCATGTAACAGGCGAGTTACAAGTGAGTAACAGGTGTGTCACCAGTGTGTCACAGGTTTCATGGGCGTGTAACAAGTGTCATATGTGTGTCACATGTGTATCACAGGTGTCACAGGTGTGTCACAGGTGAGTCGCAAGTGTGTCACAGGTGTATCACAGGCGAGTCACATGTGTGTTACTGGTGTCATAGGTGTGCAACAAGTGTGTCACAGGTGTTTCACAGGTTTCACAGGTGTGTCACAGGTGAGTCACAGGTGTGTCATAGGTGTGTCACAGGTGTGCTACAAGTGTTTCACAGGTGTGTCACAGGTGTGTCACAAGTGTGTCACAGGTGTGTAACAAGTGTGTCACAGGTGAGTGACAGGTGTGTAACATGTGTGATACATGAATGTGTCACAGGTGAGTCACAGGTGTGTCACGTGTGTGTCACAGGTGTGTCACAGATGTGTAACAGGTGTGTCACAAATGAGTCACAGGTGTGTCACAGGTGAGTCGCAGGTGTGTCACAGGTGTGTCACAAGTGTGTCACAGGTGTGTTACATGTGTGTCACAAGTGTCACAGGTGTGTCACAAGTGTGTCACAAATGTGTCACAGGTAAGTCACAGGTGTGTTACAGGTGTGTCATGGTGTGTCACAAGTGAGTCACAGGTGTGTCACACGTGTGCCACAGGTGAGTCAAAGGTGTATCACAGGTGAGTCACATGCGAGTCACAGGTGTGTCACAGGTGTGTCACAGGCGTGTCTCAAGTGTGTCCCAAGTGTGTCACAGGTGAATCACAGGTGTGTCAAAAGTGAGTCACAGGAGTGTCACAGGTGTGTCACAGGTGTCACAGTTGTGTCAAAGGTATGTCACATTCGTGTCCCAGTTGTGTCACAAGTGAGTCACAGGTGTGTCACAGGTGTGTCACAGGTGTGTCACAGATGTGTCATAAGTGTGTTGCAAGAAGTGTGTCACAGATGTGTCATAAGTGTGTTACAAGTGTGTCACAGGTATGTAACAAGTGTGTCACAGGTGTGTAACAAGTGTGTAACATGTGTGTCACAGGTGAGCTATAGGGGTGTCACATGTGTGTCACAGGTGTGCCACAATGTGTCACAGGTGTGTCAAAAGTGAGTCACAGGTGTGTCACAGGTGAGTCACAGGTGTGTCACAGGTGTTACAGGAGTGCAACAAGTGTGTCACATGTGTGTCACAAGTGTGTCACAGGTGTGTAAGAAGTATGTCATATGTATGTCACAAGTGTGTCACTGGTGTGTCACAGGTGTGTGATAGGTGTGTCACAGGTGTGTCACATGTGTGTCACAAGTGTGTCGCGGGTGTGTCACAAGTGTGTCACAAATGTGTTACAGGTGTGTCCCAGGTGTGTCAGGTGAGTCATAGGTGTGTCACAGGTGAGTCACAGGTTTGTCACAGGTGAGTCACAGGTGAGTCACATGTGTGTCACAGGAGAGTCGCAGACTTGTCACAGGTGTGTCACAGGTGTGTCACAGGTGTGCCGCAGGTGAGTCACAGGTGTATCACAGGTGAGTCACAGATGAGTCACAGGTGTGTCACAGGTGTGTCGCAGGTGTGTCTCAATTGTGTCACAAGTGTGTCACAGGTGAGTCACAGGTGTGTCACAAATGATTCACAGGTGTGTCACAGGTGTGTCACAGTTGTGTCACAGGTATGTCACATGTGTGTCACAGTTGCGTCACAAGTGATTCACAGGTGTGTCACAGATGAATCATAAGTGTTTTACAAGTGTGTCACAGGTATGTAACAAGCGTGTCACATGTGTGTCACAGGTGAGTCACAGGTGTGGCACTGGTGTGTCACAGGTGTTATAGGAGTGCAACAAGTGTGTCACATGTGTGTCACAAGTGTGTCACAGGTGTGTAATATGTCACATGCATGTCACAAGTGTGTCACAGATGTGTCACAGGTGTGCCATAGGTGTGTCACAGGTGCGTCACATGTGTGTCACAAATGTGTCGCCTGTGTGTCACAAGTGTGTCACAAATGTGTCACAGGTGTGTCACAGGTGTGTCACAGGTGTGTCACAGGTGTGTCACAGGTGAGTCACAGGTGTGTCACTGGTGAGTCACAGGTTTGTCACAGGTGTGTCACAGGTTTGTCACAGGTGTGTCACAGGTGTGTCACAGGTGTGTCACATGTGAGTCACAGATGTGTCACAGGTGTGCCACAGGTGAGTCACAGGTGTATCGCAGGTGAATCACAGGTAAGTCACAGGTGTGTCACATGTGTGTCGCAGGTGTGTCTCAAGTGTGTCACAAGTGTGTCACAGGTGAGTCACAGGTGTGTCACAAATGAGTCACAGGTGTGTCTCAGGTGTGTCACATTTGTGTCACAGGTATGTCACACGTGTGCCACAGTTGCGTCACAAGTGATTCACAGGTGTGTTACAGATGTGTCACAGATGTATCATAAGTGTGTTACATGTGTGTCACAGGTATGTAACAAGTGTGTCGCAGGTATGTAACAAGTGTGTCACATGTGTGTCACAAGTGAGTCAGAGGTGTGTCACATGTGTGTCACAGGTGCCACAATGTGTCACAGGTGTGTCACAAGTGAGTCACAGGTTTGTCACAAGTGAGTAACAGGTGTGTCACAGGTGTTACAGGTGTGTAAAAAGTGTGTCACATGTGTCACAAGTGTCACAGGTGTGTAAGAAGTATGTCACATGTATGTCACAAGTGTGTCACAGGTGTGTCACATGTGTGTCACATGTGTATCATAAGTGTGTCGCAGGTGTGTCACAAGTGTATCAAAAATGTGTCACAGGTGTGTCACATGTGAGTCACAGGTGTGTCACAGGTGAGTCACAGGTGAGTCACAAGTGAGCCACAAGTGTGTCACAGGTGAGCCACAGGTGTGTCACAGGAGTGTCACAGGTGAGCCACAGGTGTGTCACAGGTGAGTCACAAGTGTCACAGGTGTGTCACAAGTGTGTCACAAGGGTGTCGCAAGTGTGTCGCAGGTGAGTCACAGGTGTGTCACAAGTGAGTCACAGGTGTGCCACAGGTGTGTCACAAGTGTGTCACAGGTGAATCACAGGTGTGTCAAAAGTAAGTCACAGGTGTGCCACAGGTGAGTCATAGGTGTATCACAGGTGTGTCACAAGTGTGTCACAAGTGCATCACAGGTGTATCACAAGTGAGTCACAGGTGTGTCACAGGTGAGTCACAGGTGAGTCACAGGTGTGTCACAGGTGATTCACAGGTAAGTCACAGGTGTGTCGCAGGTGTGTCGCAGGTGTGTTACAGGTGAGTCACAGGTGAGTCACAGATGAGTCACAGGTGAGCCACAGGTGTGTCACAAGTGAGTCACAGGTGAGTCAAAGGTTAGTCACAGTTGTTTCACAGGTGTGTCACAGATGTGTCACAGGTGTGTCACAGATGAGTAACAGGTGTGTCACATGTGAGTCACAGGTGAGTCAAAGGTGAGTCACAGTTGTGTCACAGAAGTTTCACAAGTGTGTCACAAGCGTGTCACAAGTGTGTCACAGATGAGTCACAGGTGTGTCACAGGTGAGTCACAGGTGAGTCACAGGTGTGTCACAAGTGAGCCGCAGGTGTCTCACAGGTGAGTCACAGGTGAGTCACAGGTGTGTCACAAGTGAGTCACAGGTGTCTCACAAGTGAGTCACAGGTGAGTCACAGGTGTGTCACAAGTGTGTCACAAGCGTGTCACAAGTGTGTCACAGGTGAGTCACAGGTGTGTTCCCCTCGTTACAGTGACCAATCACAACTCTCCTTACTTACCTAACACGTCACTACACGTGAAGGCCATTATTTCCCATTACTCATTAAAAATATCAGATCCTCCTTCTCATATACTCCTTTTCTTTGGGATTTAAGACTCACTCCCCCCCCCCTCCGCATGTCCTAGGGATTTCTCGTCTTTTCAGAAGATTCCCTCGTTTTTCCCTCCTGGGAATTTCACCTCGTTCTTCCGAATTCTTCTTCATATTTTCTCCTTTTCTAGCGAATTTCCCTCTTTCTTGGTGATTTCCTTTTTCCTTTGTGATTCCCCTCTTACTTGGTTACTCCCCGTCTTTCTTGAGGATTTCCCTCTTTCTTGGAGATAACCCTCTTTCTTGGGGATTTCCCTTTTTCTTTGTGACTCCCCTTTTCTTGGTGATTCCCCGTCTTTTGGGGGGATTCCCCTCTTTCTTGGTGATTCCCCTCTTGCTTGGAATTTCCCTTTTGGGGATTTAAACTCCTTCATGATAATTCCCCCTCTTTCTTGGACATCTCTCGTCTTTCTTTGAATTCCCCTCTCATTCTTCCCTCTTTCTTGCAACCACCTAATGATCGTGAATCATTTTCGACAGACAAAAACCAACAGATATCAGTTCTGAATACCACCTCCCCTCACCCTCCCCTCACCCTCCCCTCATCTTCCCCTCAATCCCCCCAACACAGCTACGGAGGCCAGGGGATAAACAGTGCTACGGCTTGACTCACAGTAAGGGCGGAGATCCCCAAGGAAAGAAAGAGAGGGGAGAGGCTTACAGACAGGGCAGGAGCCCCGTGGTCCGGGGAGGACCAGACCTCAAATTGGTGCATCTCTACGGGGAATACTGCTCAAAGCTGCAGTGTCGCCTCATCAAGCTCCCAGCCTGTGGTGAGCAGGACAGAGGGGAGAGGGGAGAGAGAAGAGGGTAGAGGGGAGAGAGACCAGGTGAGAGGGGAGCAACCAAGAGATACATGGAAGGAAGAACTACAAGATACATGGAAGGAAGCAACTATAAGATACATGGAGGGCAGCAACTAAAAGACCCTTGGAGGGCAACAGCTGCAAGATACATGGAGGGCAGCAACTATAAGGCACATGGAGGGCAGCAACTATAAGGCACATGGAGGGCTGCAACTACAAGACACATGGAGGGCAGCAACTATAACATACATGGAGGACAGCATCTACAACATACATGGAGGGCAGCAACTATAAGACACATGGAGGGCAGCAACTATAAGACACATGGAGGGCTGCAACTACAAGACACATGGAGGGCAGCAACTATAACATACATGGAGGACAGCATCTACAACATACATGGAGGGCAGCAACTATAAGACACATGGAGGGCAGCAACTATAAGGCACATGGAGGGCTGCAACTACAAGACACATGGAGGGCAGCAACTATAACATACATGGAGGACAGCATCTACAACATACATGGAGGGCAGCAACTATAAGACACATGGAGGGCAGCAACTATAAGACACATGGAGGGCTGCAACTACAAGACACATGGAGGGCAGCAACTATAACATACATGGAGGACAGCATCTACAACATACATGGAGGGCAGCAACTATAAGACACATGGAGGGCAGCAACTATAACATACATGGAGGGCAGCAACTATAACATACATGGAGGGCAGCAACTATAACATACATGGAGGGCAGCAACTATAACATACATGGAGGACAGCAACTACAAGACACATGGAGGGCAGCAACTATAACATACATGGAGGGCAGCAACTATAACATACATGGAGGGCAGCAACTATAACATACATGGAGGGCAGCAACTATAACATACATGGAGGGCAGCAACTATAACATACATGGAGGGCTGCAACTATAAGACACATGGAGGGCAGCAACTATAACATACATGGAGGGCAGCAACTATAAGACACATGGAGGGCAGCAACTATAACATACATGGAGGGCTGCAACTATAACATACATGGAGGGCAGCAACTATAACATACATGGAGGGCAGCAACTATAAGACACATGGAGGGCAGCAACTATAACATACATGGAGGGCTGCAACTATAAGACACATGGAGGGCAGAAACTATAACATACATGGAGGGCAGCAACTATAACATACATGGAGGGCAGCAACTATAAGACACATGGAGGGCAGCAACTATAAGACACATGGAGGGCAGCAACTATAACATACATGGAGGGCTGCAACTATAAGACACATGGAGGGCAGAAACTATAACATACATGGAGGGCAGCAACTATAACATACATGGAGGGCAGCAACTATAAGACACATGGAGGGCAGCAACTATAAGACACATGGAGGGCAGCAACTATAACATACATGGAGGGCTGCAACTATAAGACACATGGAGGGCAGAAACTATAACATACATGGAGGGCAGCAACTATAACATACATGGAGGGCAGCAACTATAACATACATGGAGGGCAGCAACTATAAGACACATGGAGGGCAGCAACTATAACATACATGGAGGGCTGCGACTATAAGACACATGGAGGGCAGAAACTATAACATACATGGAGGGCAGCAACTATAACATACATGGAGGGCAGCAACTATAACATACATGGAGGGCAGCAACTATAACATACATGGAGGGCAGCAACTATAACATACATGGAGGGCAGCAACTACAAGACACATGGAGGGCAGCAACTATAACATACATGGAGGGCAGCAACTATAACATACATGGAGGGCAGCAACTATAACATACATGGAGGGCAGCAACTATAACATACATAGAGGGTGGCAACTATAACATACATGGAGGGCAGCAACTATAACATACATGGAGGGCAGCAACTATAACATACATGGAGGGCAGCAACTATAACATACATGGAGGGCAGCAACTATAACATACATAGAGGGTAGCAACTATAACATACATGGAGGGCAGCAACTATAACATACATGGAGGGCAGCAACTCTAACATACATGGAAGGCAGCAACTATAACATACATGGAGGGCAGCAACTATAAGACACATGGAGGGCAGCAACTATAAGACACATGGAGGGCAGCAACTATAACATACATGGAGGGCAGCAACTATAACATACATGTAGGGCAGCAACTATAACATACATGGAGGGCAGCAACTATAACATACATGGAGGGCAGCAACTATAAGACACATGGAGGGCAGCAACTATAAGACACATGGAGGGCAGCAACTATAACATAAATGGAGGGCAGCAACTATAAGACACATGGAGGGCAGCAACTATAAGACACATGGAGGGCAGCAACTATAAGACACATGGAGGGCAGCAACTATAAGACACATGGAGGGCAGCAACTATAAGACACATGGAGGGCAGCAACTATAACATAAATGGAGGGCAGCAACTACAAGACACATGGAGGGCAGCAACTATAACATACATGGAGGGCAGCAACTATAAGACACATGGAGGGCAGCAACTATAACATACATGGAGGGCAGCAACTACAAGACACATGGAGGGCAGCAACTATAACATACATGGAGGGCAGCAACTATAACATACTTGGAGGGCAGCAACTACAAGACACATGGAGGGCAGCAACTATAACATACATGGAGGGCTGGAACTATAAGACACATGGAGGGCAGCAACTATAACATACATGGAGGGCTGCAACTATAAGACACATGGAGGGCAGCAATTATAACATAAATGGAGGGCAGCAACTATAAGACACATGGAGGGCAGCAACTATAAGACACATGGAGGGCAGCAACTATAAGACACATGGAGGGCAGCAACTATAAGACACATGGAGGGCAGCAACTATAAGACACATGGAGGGCAGCAACTATAAGACACATGGAGGGCAGCAACTATAACATAAATGGAGGGCAGCAACTACAAGACACATGGAGGGCAGCAACTATAACATACATGGAGGGCAGCAACTATAAGACACATGGAGGGCAGCAACTATAACATACATGGAGGGCAGCAACTACAAGACACATGGAGGGCAGCAACTATAACATACATGGAGGGCAGCAACTATAACATACTTGGAGGGCAGCAACTACAAGACACATGGAGGGCAGCAACTATAACATACATGGAGGGCTGGAACTATAAGACACATGGAGGGCAGCAACTATAACATACATGGAGGGCTGCAACTATAAGACACATGGAGGGCAGCAACTATAACATACATGGAGGGCAGCAACTATAACATACATGGAGGGCAGCAACTATAACATACATGGAGGGCAGCAACTATAACATACATGGAGGGCAGCAACTATAACATACATGGAGGGCAGCAACTATAACATACATGGAGGGCAGCAACTATAACATACATGGAGGGCAGCAACTATAACATACATGGAGGGCTGCAACTATAAGACACATGGAGGGCAGCAACTATAACATACATGGAGGGCTGCAACTATAAGACACATGGAGGGCAGCAACAATAACATACATGGAGGGCAGCAACTATAACATACATGGAGGGCAGCAACTATAACATACATGGAGGGCAGCAACTATTACATACATGGAGGGCAGCAACTATAACATACATGGAGGGCTGCAACTATAAGACACATGGAGGGCAGCAACTATAACATACATGGAGGACAGCAACTACAATTCACATGGAGGGCAGCAACTATAACATACATGGAGGGCAGCAACTATAACATACATGGAGGGCAGCAACTATAACATACATGGAGGGCAGCAACTATAACATACATGGAGGGCAGCAACTATAACAACCATGGAGGGCAGCAACTATAACATACATGGAGGGCAGCAACTATAAGACACATGGAGGGCAGCAACTATAAGACACATGGAGGGCTGCAACTATAAGACACATGGAGGGCAGCAACTATAACATACATGGAGGGCTGCAACTATAACATACATGGAGGGCAGAAACTATAACATACATGGAGGGCAGCAACTATAAGACACATGGAGGGCAGAAACTATAACATACATGGAGGGCAGCAACTATAACATACATGGAGGGCAGCAACTATAACATACATGGAGGGCAGCAACTATAAGACACATGGAGGGCAGCAACTATAACATACATGGAGGGCTGCGACTATAAGACACATGGAGGGCAGAAACTATAACATACATGGAGGGCAGCAACTATAACATACATGGAGGGCAGCAACTATAACATGCATGGAGGGCAGCAACTATAAGACACATGGAGGGCAGCAACTATAAGACACATGGAGGGCAGCAACTATAACATACATGGAGGGCAGCAACTATAAGACACATGGAGGGCAGCAACTATAAGACACATGGAGGGCAGCAACTATAAGACACATGGAGGGCAGCAACTATAAGACACATGGAGGGCAGCAACTATAAGACACATGGAGGGCAGCAACTATAAGACACATGGAGGGCAGCAACTATAAGACACATGGAGGGCAGCAACTATAACATGCATGGAGGGCAGCAACTATAAGACACATGGAGGGCAGCAACTATAAGACACATGGAGGGCAGCAACTATAAGACACATGGAGGGCAGCAACTATAAGACACATGGAGGGCAGCAACTATAAGACACATGGAGGGCAGCAACTATAACATACATGGAGGGCAGCAACTATAACATAAATGGAGGGCAGCAACTATAAGACACATGGAGGGCAGCAACTGTAAGACACATGGAGGGCAGCAACTATAACATACATGGAGGGCAGCAACTATAAGACACATGGAGGGCTGCAACTATAAGACACATGGAGGGCAGCAACTATAACATACATGGAGGGCAGCAACTATAACATAATTGGAGAGCAGCACTATAAGACACGTGGAGGGCAGCAACTACAAGATAAATGGAGGGCAGCAACTATAAGACACATGGAGGGCAGCAACTATAACATAAATGGAGGGCAGCAACTATAACATAAATGGAGGGCAGCAACTATAAGACACATGGAGGGCAGCAACTACAAGATAAATGGAGGGCAGCAACTCCCTGTAGATTCTTGATCGCATTTGTTAGTGTTTTATACACACTGATTGAATCCATCCGCTGGGTCGGCAGCCTCCGCTCTCGCCACTTAATATACTCAAAGTCAGACCTCAATATACTCAAAAAATGGTGGATCCTCTACTCAAAATAGGCCCTCAAACATAACAGGGTTTAGCGGGGTATAAAGCCGATCAACTACTCGAGGGTTACTAAGGTCTGTATGACACCTTGTCTCAATTATATATATATATATATATATATATATATATATATATATATATATATATATATATATATATATATATATATATATATATATATATATATATATATATATATATATATATATATATATATATATATATATATAAATATATATATATATATATATATATATATATATATATATCTAGGGAGGTACCCCCTCTAGAATATTACTGGGGACCCTCATCCTCAGAGAAGACAATAAACGTACCTCGGAAAACTCAAGGCTCTCCCCGGAGCCGTTCGAATATTTTCTTCTCCTACCACCCTCTTTATTAATAGACAGAATACATTGACAGAAAACACAAACATGAATACATTGGTACAATATGGTTTAGAAAGACACGTAAGCAAACACTATAACATATTAGAGGCATTTCGATGTAAGGTACGCCTGTGTCCTCCACAGAGACTCCACGGGTCATTTGATGAACTGGAACGAGGCACAACTCGTTCTCACCGAACCAGACCTCAGACGCCGACAGTGCCTAGAAGCCTCACTAATCGCCGTCACCGACACTATAGAACGCAACACAGGAAACTACAAAATTTCAAAAACATTGGCATACATGATACTTAAGCAGCACCAACCCAACAACACAGGAGTCACATGATTTCATCGTCTACCCGTCCTCATCATAGGCAGAGGTTGTTTTGATAAGGACCTGCCTCGCATGGGCCAGTAGGCCTTCTACAGAGTTCCTCCATTCTTATGTTCTTATGACATTCCTCAGGTCACGTGCGTCACATCTCACTCTCCGCCTATATATATAATGTCTTTCTACCTCTGTATGTTAGAAGTGATCAAGGTCCCAGGACCGAAACGTTTTCTAATAAATATGTTATAGTGTTTGCTTACGTGTCTTTCTAAACCAACTTGTCGGTATTTATTACCAAGGTTTATACCACTGGTACAATATATCAAAGATTATAAATGTCCTCCATCTCCTCCGAAGCCAGACGCGAGCCCAGTATGCAGCAAGCATTTTCCCTCTGGATGGCCACGCTGAGGCGCTGGAAAATGAAAGTGGCTGCCTTTGGGTCCATGGTGGTGTTGATGAATCTGGAACCCAGGTCTTTAAGGAAATGTGTGGCATTTTTTCCCCATGATCCCAAGGTCTCTGATCCCACTGGGACAAATTGATACTGTTGGCTTATGTCCATGTACTTGCTGATCTTGTACCCCTCCCTGTGATCAGCAGCTCCTCCCTGTCGCCCGACACTGTGATGGATGTAGGTGTCAGCCAGCGTCGACACACAGGTGTAGTCCCATGCTAAGAGCTTGCCATTCTTCCAAGGATAGATGGTGATCCCATCGGGACAGTTTCTGGGTTGTGGGTATTGTTGGCTGCTAGTGATCGGGGCTCCCTCTCAGCTGAGCATCCAGCTGTAGCAAGAGTTCTCTTTGTACAGGAATGGTATACAATACCGACAAGATGAAATTAAGACACATGTGCAACATCTGGGTATCTTTATTGTAGACGTTTCGCCATCCAGTGGCTTTATCAATACCAATTCCAGGACATAACTTGAAGACAGTAGAACTATGTCCTGGAATTTGTATTGATAAAGCCACTGGATTTCGAAATGTCTACAATAAAGATACCCAGACGTTGCACATGTGTCTTAATTTCATCAAGAGTTCTCCTTATAATGTCGTTGACCTCATTTTGTCTTACATGCCAGCCCTTGGTTTTGGAACAGTTAAGTCCATGTAGTCCATATTGGTCGGCTTGAGCATCGCTGCAAATACACATATATTCCATGTGAATTGGGGCAGCAAGACGTAGAGCCACTGCAATAGGGTCGAGGCGTGTTCCCATTGCCGAAATGGGAACTATTTGGAGGAAGTCCCCAGAGAGATGTGCACTCACAGCTTGGAGAAGGTAAGTCTCCCTGTCTGATGTTACAGTCCTAAGCATGTTGGCAAGCCCCTTTTCAGCGATGGGGCCATTCCAGCTTGACTCTTTGTAGGCCAGTGCTGCACTAGGTTTTGGTGCTGGAGCAGCAAGAGTCTCCTATTCAGTGATGGCACTGGCATAGCTAGGGTCCTGTATTTCTGGTGAGTCACTGAGCATGTTAGGAAGAATTTATCTTATTAACTCGATTGATGCTATGGAAGAAGACAGGAAAACTGGTCGGGCAATCTGGGAGGATTTGTGTACTTCCAGCCCCCCAAGCCTGACTGGAAGTGAAGCTTGTAACCACTGTCTATCTTCGAGGGAAAGATTCAATACACTCTCTAGCATGATCTTAAGGACTGTTGAAGGTTGGGGAGCAACTCAGGAAGTAGGTAAGTTTTGGTATTGACAGGCACCTGGTGAGTAGGTAGAAGGCATCATGTGTATCGATGTCTTTCTTCCTGCCTTCCATCGTTCTGAGGTCTGAGATTTTTTTTCTAGGATCAGATCAAAGGCATTGGACCCAAGAGGAGCACCAAGGAGAATGCTATTGGCTGGATCAATGGCTCGTGTTCCTGGTAAAACAGCACTAATATTCCGGATCATCTGTCGAGTGGTAGAAACTATTTCACTTTTGGTGGAGTTTAAAGATAGGCCCAGGCGTTCTCCCATGTCTTTAATTTTTCTGATATCCTCTAGGAGAGATTCTGTAGTGCCAGCCAGGGAACCATCATCCAAGAACCAGATATTGAGTTCACTGGAAAGTGCTTCTATGACTTCCTTGATGACCAGACAGAGTAGAAAGGGGGCAAGAGGGTCCCCCTGTTGCACACCCTCACACGAGTCAATTTCATGATCCCCAAACAATAGTTTAGAAGTCACACTATAACACGATTCTATGAAGGGATAGAGGGAATGGAAGTGTTTAGATACTGCTTGGAGAACAGCATCCCTTCTGACTAAGTTGAAAGTGTTGGAAAAGTCCAATTTGATCAAGGCTTCTTCATCGGACATGTTGTTGATATATACTCGTGCTGTGTGGGCAACTGCTTCACAGCCCTGTTGAACACCAAAACCGAGCTGAGTTGGTTTCAGCATTGCAGCAGCCTCTTGACTCACCATTCTTACTGCAGCCTTGGCGACTAGGCGCCGAGGGGTGTTGCCCACTGCAATGGGCCTGATTCCTCCATCCTTTTTCCAGAGGGCACATAGTGAGGCAGTAAAGGACAATCTGGCCTCATCACAGGCTTCTTCGTACATTTGGCATGTTGCACTTTAATAATTGTATTCCTATGTACTTCTCTGTATCATGTTCAAATAAATAAATAAATAAATGATCCCAGTATCTGCAGCAGTGAATTCCTCAAAGAATACTCTTTCTTCGTAGAAGTCTTTTCCACGCTTCACTGCCCTAAACACTTCATCAGAGACTGTAGACGCCATGCGTCTGCCTCCTCTCCCAAAAGAAGATCCGTAGTCCTCCCTAACAACTTTATTGTCGAGCATTTCTCTAATACTCTCCCAGCACAAAATATCTAGTAGCTGTCACTGCCTCCACTATAATCAAGGATATTGCCAGTAAGAGACACCGCCAACAAAACAAAACCACTGCAGGGGTACAAACGATCCCTTGCAACGAATGTGACAAAATATACGTAGGAGAAATATCCAGGTACCTCCGGAAACGCATTTCCCAGCGCCAATACTCCAACAAAGCTAACGCCTTTGATAGCATCTGCGTCTTCCACCAAAACTCCCTCAAATATATGATTAATTACAAAGGTGCGTTACTCATTGTCAAAAAAGAAAACACCTTGAGACACACAGTCCTAGAATAAACTCTCATCGGTGTTGTCTGTAATTCCCACCAGGACAACAGTGTCTACAACACAGCTCAACTTCTTGTCAAGAAACTGCAAGATCGTCATCTCACACAGCAACACTTCAGAGTAATACTGACCTGCCAACCTCACATCACTTTGAGGAAGGATGGGACAGCCTTCCCCACCTCACTTATCCAACAGAGAGAGTGAGGGAACAAAGGGTCAGTCTTCTTTCTCCTGTTCCCCAACACATTTTAGTGACAGTGAGAGACGTTTGTTCTGTAAAGCAACTCGGCTGTTTTTATAGGACTACATAGATTATTATGGATGGAAAGAGGTAAGGATGTTTAGCTCAAAAGTCTCTTTTTTTTTCATTGCTTGGACAAGAGTAACCTTCAAATACTGAGTATCGGATATGGGAACTAGAGATAAAGATCTGTTGTAATGTGTTCAGAATTTCGTATTGAGTTTGTAGCTTTTGTGTGTGGTAGGATATGAGATTGAATTAAAGTTTAAGATAAATATTCTGAAAACTGGGGACGATCTCTTTTTTTTTTTTTACCCTCAGATAAGAAGGGAAGATGTGATGTGCTGGTTTCATGGTATTCCCGACTCTGAAGGCTCCACATGAGACCACATGGTCCCCATATGGTGACTTATCCCCGAGAACTGGCTAAAGAGAAGCATATATAGTGAGTGAAAGAGATGAGGAGGAGAGCTGCTTGCTGGATGTTCCTGACAGTACTCTCAGTGTCAGGGTAGACTGGTACTACGATAATACCATGCCCATGGCATGGTTTGTTAGCAATCGTGTCATTACGATTTCGTGAGTCATGCTCAGGGGTATCGTATGTGAGTACTGTCTCTAATTTACCCTATATTACCTCTCCTCCCTTGCAATATTTCTTGTCTTTTGTTATTGTTTTTAAGTGTAAACACAAGGTATAAATAATTATCTTTGCTCTGCTAAATGTAACAGCAATATATTCAACTATTGCATTTGCCTTCCTTTCTTAGAAAATATAAGTAATTACCTTCCTCATAATGTAATCCCTCATTCTTCTAATATTCTGCTGTTGTAGTATATATGTCGAATTAACTTATTCTGTAGGTATTCCATAGGAACGGCGATCAGGTACCACGAGGAATATATATTAAAGGTATATATTATAGGTATATTCGCTAGTCTGTAGAGTGGCTCCAAGTTAGCCCTTTAATACACATGTGTAAAACGTTTATTAATGGTAAACCAGTGTTTGATGGGTTTAACTTGTGAACAATGACTTGAAGTATTTAAAGAAGCAGTTTACAAACATCACTTGCTGTGATGAGTGGATGTATGGGGCAGTACCTGAGTGGATGTATGGGGCAGTACCTGAGTGGATGTATGGGGCAGTACCTGAGTGGATGTATGGGGCAGTACCTGAGTGGATGTATGGGGCAGTACCTGAGTGGATGTATGGGGCAGTACCTGAGTGGATGTATGGGGCAGTACCTGAGTGGATGTATGGGGCAGTATCTGAGTGGATGTATGGGGCAGTACCTGAGTGGATGTATGGGGCAGTACCTGAGTGGATGTATGGGGCAGTACCTGAGTGGATGTATGGGGCAGTATCTGAGTGGATGTATGGGGCAGTACCTGAGTGGATGTATGGGGCAGTATCTGAGTGGATGTATGGGGCAGTACCTGAGTGGATGTATGGGGCAGTACCTGAGTGGATGTATGGGGCAGTATCTGAGTGGATGTATGGGGCAGTACCTGAGTGGATGTATGGGGCAGTATCTGAGTGGATGTATGGGGCAGTACCTGAGTGGATGTATGGGGCAGTACCTGAGTGGATGTATGGGGCAGTACCTGAGTGGATGTATGGGGCAGTATCTGAGTGGATGTATGGGGCAGTACCTGAGTGGATGTATGGGGCAGTATCTGAGTGGATGTATGGGGCAGTACCTGATAACGCTTTTGTTAGTGGACTTAATAAAGTGTACTGAAGATGGCAGTGAGGGTGAGGAGAGACACAGTAATGCTGATGTAAAAAAACACTTAAGCAAACACCAGGACGTATTGGAAAACGTTTCGGTCCTGGGACCGATATATATATATATATATATATATATATATATATATATATATATATATATATATATATATATATATATATATATATATATATATATATATATATATATATATATATATATACATATATGGGCTTGATGATTACCTCTGCTAAGGTCGAAACATAAACATTTCTCTTAAAGGTATTATCTGCATGTCAGTGGTTTTTCAACATACTTGGATGTATTGTTTCCCTGGTGTTATGACGGCTGGTCATCTCAGGAGAGGGAGGTCATGTGCTCAGCCTCAGTGGCGCAGGATCTGCATCTTTTCTGGTAGTGGTTTTGGTGTCATTTTCAAGTCTTGAATTACCAAGACAAGTAATACATATGTAACGAGGAAGTGGGAGAACTTACCTGGTGGCGAAGCGCTCCTTGACCTCCTTGGCGCGGTCCTTGAGTGCGATGAGAGCGTCTAGCCCAGGCATCTTGTCCTCCTGATGATGGTACACACTAATTCAACACTACTCGACACTGCTCGTCGCTTGATGATCCCTCTAACACACACTCGCCAGAGTAGCCACTCACTGACTTTCGTCCGCCATTCTTATATATTTATTTCCTCTTTCTTATATCTCCTTGTGGCCCCTCAGATCCCGTTATACCGCGACTTGGCCAGTCAAGCCTCGTTACACCGCGACGTGTGTACCAGCAGCGCTGCCTCTAGGACTTAGGGTTACACCAGGTCAAGGGTTACACCGGGTCAAGGGTTACACCGGGTCAAGGGTCACACCAGGTCAAGGGTCACACTAACACAAGTGCTGCGTTGTTGCTGACGCTACTACCGACGTGTCACTCATACGGCGGTCTTGGCGACGCAATGCAGCGTCTCAGGAGTAAGCTGGGGCGTCTTGACCACCTTCTTGAAGACCTGGGTTCTGGGGGCTGACCCCCAGGGAGGGATGCTTTTTAGGGTGGGCAGGGGTGCTGGGGGAGGCCCATCGGTGGAGAGCTCACCTGATGAAGTGAGCTTACCTGTTGAGAAGTGAGAAAACAAAAATTAGTGAGTTAAAATTAGTTACTAGCTTCTGGTACATAATTATTTACTAGATTCCGGTACATAAATATTATTAGACTCTGGTACATAATTATTACTAGGTTCTGGTACATAATTATTATTAGGCTCTGGTACATAATTATTACCAAGTTCTGGTACATAATTATTATTAGGTTCTGGTACATAATTATTACTAAGTTATAGTACATAATTTCTTAAACTTACATATACTACGTCTGTCTCAGCTTCACGTTCAGAGCCAACACTCCTGTCAACAAGTGCCTTGAAAATGACAGTGGTCTCGTGATTCGAGGAACTGGAACTGCTTTCCCCTTGTATAAAAAAAACTAACTACTTCCAATTTACAAGGTCCTATGCGACCCTTATGGGTTTAGCTCTTCTTGGTGAAGATACTCTGCATTCAACTGATAAAAACTACTACGCAGAAGAAACACTTACACACACACACACACACACACACACACACACACACACACACACACACACACACACACACACACATACACACACACACACACACACACACACACACACACACACACACACACACACACACACACACACACATATGAAAGACCCCTTGGGGCCAGTGACCATGTGGTTGTAAGCTTCGAATACACAGTAGAGCTACAAGTGGAGGGAGAAGCAGGAAGGCCAGGACGAATGAAGCCAAACTACAAGAAAGGGGACTACACAGGAATGAGGAACTACCTGAACGGGGTTCAGTGGGACAGAGAACTGGCAGGGAAACCAGTTAATGAGATGATGGAATATGTAGCAATAAAATGCAAGGAGGCTGAGGAGAGGTTTGTACCCAAGGGTAACAGGAGTAATGAAAAAGCCAGGATGAGCCCATGGTTTACCCAAAGGTGCAGGGAGGCAAAAACCAAGTGTGCTAGGGAATGGAAGAAATATAGAAGGCAAAGGACCCAGGAGAATAAGGAGAACAGTCGTAGAGCCAGAAATGAATATGCACAGATAAGAAGGGAGGCCCAAAGACAATATGAAAATGACATAGCAGCGAAAGCCAAATCTGACCCGAAACTGTTGTACAGCCACATCAGGAGGAAAACAACAGTCAAGGACCAGGTAATCAGGCTAAGGAAGGAAGGAGGAGAGACAACAGGAAATGACCGGGAAGTATGTGAAGAACTCAACAAGAGATTCAAAGAAGTGTTCACAGAGGAGACAGAAGGGACTCCAGAAAGACGGAGAGGTGGGGCACACCACCAAGTGCTGGACACAGTGCACACAACCGAGGAAGAAGTGAAGAGGCTTCTGAGTGAGCTAGATACCTCAAAGGCAATGGGGCCAGATAACATCTCCCCATGGGTATTGAGAGAGGGAGCAGAGGCGCTATGTGTACCCCTAACAACAATATTCAATACATCTATCGAAACAGGGAGATTGCCTGAGGCATGGAAGACAGCAAATGTAGTCCCAATCTTTAAAAAAGGAGACAGACATGAAGCATTAAACTACAGACCAGTGTCACTGACATGTATAGTATGCAAAATCATGGAGAAGATTATCAGGAGAAGAGTGGTGGAACACCTAGAAAGGAATGATCTCATCAACAGCAGCCAGCATGGTTTCAGGGACGGGAAATCCTGTGTCACAAACCTACTGGAGTTCTATGACATGGTGACAGCAGTAAGACAAGAGAGAGAGGGGTGGGTGGATTGCATTTTCTTGGACTGCAAGAAGGCGTTTGACACAGTTCCACACAAGAGATTGGTGCAAAAACTGGAGGACCAAGCAGGGATAACAGGGAAGGCACTACAATGGATCAGGGAATACTTGTCAGGAAGACAGCAGCGAGTCATGGTACGTGGCGAGGTGTCAGAGTGGGCACCTGTGACCAGCGGGGTCCCGCAGGGGTCAGTCCTAGGACCAGTGCTGTTTCTGGTATTTGTGAACGACATGACGGAAGGAATAGACTCTGAGGTGTCCCTGTTTGCAGATGACGTGAAGTTGATGAGAAGAATACACTCGATCGAAGACCAGGCAGAACTACAAAGGGATCTGGACAGGCTGCAGAACTGGTCCAGCAATTGGCTCCTGGAGTTCAATCCCACCAAGTGCAAAGTCATGAAGATTGGGGAAGGGCAAAGAAGGCCGCAAACGGAGTACAGTCTAGGGGGTCAGAGACTACAAACCTCACTCAAGGAAAAAGATCTTGGGGTGAGTATAACACCAGGCACATCTCCTGAAGCGCACATCAACCAAATAACTGCTGCAGCATATGGGCGCCTAGCAAACCTCAGAACAGCATTCCGACATCTTAATAAGGAATCGTTCAGGACCCTGTACACCGTATACGTTAGGCCCATATTGGAGTATGCGGCACCAGTTTGGAACCCACACCTAGCCAAGCACGTAAAGAAACTAGAGAAAGTGCAAAGGTTTGCAACAAGACTAGTCCCAGAGCTAAGAGGTATGTCCTACGAGGAGAGGTTAAGGGAAATCAACCTGACGACACTGGAGGACAGGAGAGATAGGGGGGACATGATAACGACATACAAAATACTGAGAGGAATTGACAAGGTGGACAAAAACAGGATGTTCCAGAGATTGGACACAGTAACAAGGGGACACAGTTGGAAGCTAAAGACACAGATGAATCACAGGGATGTTAGGAAGTATTTCTTCAGCCACAGAGTAGTCAGTAAGTGGAATAGTTTGGGAAGCGATGTAGTGGAGGCAGGATCCATACATAGCTTTAAGCAGAGGTACGATAAAGCTCACGGCTCAGGGAGAGTGACCTAGTAGCGATCAGTGAAGAGGCGGGGCCAGGAGCTCGGACTCGACCCCCGCAACCTCAACTAGGTGAGTACAACTAGGTGAGTACACACACACACGGTCAAGCACGTCAAGAAGTTAGAGAAAGTACAAAGGTTTGCAACAAGGCTAGTCCCAGAGCTCAAGGGAATGTCGTACGAGGAAAGGTTAAGGGAAATCGGACTGACGACACTGGAGGACAGAAGGGTCAGGGGAGACATGATAACGACATACAAGATACTGCGGGGAATAGACAAGGTGGACAGAGATAGGATGTTCCAGAGAGGGGACACAGGGACAAGGGGTCACAACTGGAAGCTGAAGACTCAGACGAGTCACAGGGACGTTAGGAAGTATTTCTTCAGTCATAGAGTTGTCAGCAAGTGGAATAGCCTAGCAAGTGAAGTAGTGGAGGCAGGAACCATACATAGTTTTAAGAAGAGGTATGACAAAGCTCATGAAGCAGAGAGAGAGAGGATCCAGTAGCGATCAGTGAAGAGGCGGGGCCAGGAGCTGAGTCTCGACCCCTGCAACCACAATTAGGTGAGTACAATTAGGTGAGTACACGTGGACAAAGACAGGATGTTCCAGAGATTGGACACAGTAACAAGGGGACACAGTTGGAAGTTGAAGACACAGATGACTCACAGGGATGTTAGGAAGTATTTCTTCAGCCACAGAGTAGTCAGTAAGTGGAATAGTTTGGCAAGCGATGTAGTTGAGGCAGGATCCATACATAGCTTTAAGCAGAGGTATGATAAAGCTCACGGTTCAGAGAGAGTGACCTAGTAGCGATCAGTGAAGAGGCGGGGCCAGGAGCTCGGACTCGACCCCCGCAACCTCAACTAGGTGAGTAACTAGGTGAGTACACACACATACACACACACACATACACACACACACACACACACACACACACACACACACACACACACACACACACACACACACACACACACACACACACACACAAACCTACTGGAGTTCTATAACACGGTGACAGCAGTAAGACAAGAGAGAGAGAGAGAGGGGTGGAAGGACGGTATTATCTTGGACTGTAAGAAGGCTTTCGACACAGTTCCACACAAGAGACTACTGCAAAAGCTAGAGGAAGAGGTAGGAATAATAGGAAAGGCACAGCAATGGATCAGAGAATACTTGACAGGAAGAAAACAACGAATCATGGTATGTGATGAGGTATCAAAGTGGGCGTCTGTGATGAGCGGGGTTCCACAAAGGTCAGTCCCTCTGGTCGGTTCAGTTTCTGTTTGCAGACGATGTTAAGCTAATGCGGAGAATTCAAACGGATGAGGATCAGGTAGGACTACAAAGAAATCTGGACAGGCTGCAAGCTTGGTCCAGCAAGTGTCTCCTGGAGTGTAACCCCACCAAGTGCAAAGTCATGAAGATAGGGGAAGGTCAAAGAAAACTACAGACGGGGTACAGGGTATAGGGCCAAAGGCAGCAAACCTCACTCAAGGAAAAGGACGTTGGGGTGAGTATAACACCGAGCACGTCTCTTGAGGCGCACATCAACCACATAACAGCAGCAGTATATGGCCGCCTGGCAAACCTGAGAATAGCATTTCGACACCCCAGTAAGGAGTCATTCACGACACTATACCTGTGTTCGTCAGGCCCATATTGAAGTATGCAGCACCAGTATGTCATGAAATTAGAGAAAGTGCAAAGGTTTGCAGTAAAACTAGTCCCGGAGCTAAGGGGTATGTCCAAAAATGATAGGTTAAGAAAAATCAAGCTGATGGCACTGGAGGACAGGAGGGATAGGGAACACTTGATAACGAAATGCAAAATACTGAGAGGAATTGACAAGGTGGGCAGAAACAGGATGTTTCAGAGATGGGACACAGCAACAAGGGGACACAATTGGAAGTTGAAAACTCATATGAGTCACAGGGATTTTAGGAAGTATTTCTTGTCACAGAGTTGTCAGGAATTGGAACAATCTGAAGAGTGATGTAGTGGAAACAGGATCTCTACACAGCTTTAAGAAGAGGTATGATAAAGCTAATGAAGCAGAGAGTGGACCCTGTAACGACCAGCAAAGAGATGGGGCCAGGAGCTATGAATCGACCCCTATCAAGTACAAATAGGAGAGTATATACACACACAAAACAGAACGAGGGTGGGCAGAGAGGTATCTATTAGACTAAGAAGAAGGATAAGCATAGAAAGCATACGCTAGTAGGGGATTGTGGGTCAGAGCAGGTCAGGTCAGAGGAGCACTACACACAACATGTAACACACAAACTGCACCACACTCACACACCCTAATACTTATACCCACTACTTTTAACATACTCAATAAACCCATACTCATATAGTTCCACACACACATATTCCCATCCACACATACACTCACACACATACAAAGGTTCACACACACACATGGACTCACACCCACACATTCCCTCACACACACTCTCTCCCCCACTCCCCCCTATTTCCCTCCCCTGCTCTCCCCCCACTCTCTCTCTTCCTCCTAATTTTCTCTCCTCCTCCTCTCTCTCTTTCCCTCCCCCTTTTTCTCCCTCTCCCCCTCCCCCTCTCTCTCTCCCTCTTCATTTCTCTCTGCCCTTTTTTCTGACTATCCCTCCCCCTCTCTTTCCCCTCATTCCCTCCTCTTTCCCTTTCCACATCTCTGTACTCCTTCACCCCTGTCTCGTCCTCCCTCTCTTTCTCTCCCTCTCCCTACCTCCCTTCCCTTTCTCTCCCTACCCCCCGCTCCACACAAACACATACACACCTACACACACACACACACACACACACACACACACACACACAGCGAAGAGGCGGGGCCAGGAGCTATGACTCGACCCCTGCAACCACAAATAGGTTAGTACAAATAGGTGAGTACACACACACACACACACACACACACACACACATAGAATGGAAAAAGTACAGAAGGCAAAGAACACAGGAAAATATGGAGATTAGTCGCAGAGCCAGGAACGAGTATGCACAGGTAAGGAGGGAGGCCCAGCGACAATATGAAAATATCACAGCATCGACAGTCAAGTCTGAATCGAAACTGTTGTATAGCCACATTAGGAGGAAGACAACAGTCAAAGACCAGGTGATCAGGCTGAGGAAAGAAGGTGGGGAACTCACAAGAAACGATCAAGACGTATGTGAGGAGCTTAACATGAGATTTAAGGAAGTATTTACAGTAGAGACAAGAAGGGCTCTGGGAAGACAGCACAGAGGGAACACCAACAGGGAATATACCATCAAGTGTTGGATGATATACAAACAACGGTGGAGGAGGTGCAGCAGCTGCTAAGTCACCTTGATACCTCAAAGGCAATAGGTCCTTAGAGAAGGCGTGGGTCCTTAGAGAAGGAGCAGAGACGCTGTGCATACCACTAACCACAATCTTCAATACATCCCTTGAAACTGGGCAACTCCCTGAGGCATGGAAGACGGCAAATGTAGTCCCCATTTTTAAGAAAGGAGATAGAAACTAGGCACTAAACTACAGACCAGTGTCTCTGACGTGTATAGTATGCAAAGTCATGGAGAAGATTATCAGAAGGAGAGTGATGGAGCACCTGGAACGGAACAAGAGTATAAGTGACAACCAGCATGGATTCATGGAAGGAAAATCCTGTGCCACAAACCTTCTGGAGTTCTATGACAAGGTAACAGAAGTAAGACACGAGAGAGAAGGGTGGGTCATGAAGATTGGGGAAGGGCAAAGAAGACCGCAGAGTATAGGCTAGGTGGCCAAAGACTGCAAACCTCACTCAAGGAGAAAGATCTTCGGGTGACCATAACACCGAGCACGTCACCGGAGGCACACATCAACCAAATAACTGCTGCAGCATACGGACGCCTGGCAAACCTGAGAATAGCGTTCCGATACCTTAGTAAGGAATCGTTCAAGACACTGTACTCCGTGTACGTCAGGCCCATACTGGAGTATGCAGCATCAGTTTGGAACCCACACCTGGTCAAGCACGTTAAGAAATTAGAGAAAGTATCAAGGTTTGCAACAAGGCTAGTTCTGGAGCTCAAGGGAAAGTCCTACGAAGAAAGGTTGAGGGAAATCGGACTGACGACACTGGAGGACAGAAGGGTCAGGAGAGACATGATAACTACATACAAAATGCATGGAATAGACAAGGTGGACAAAGACAGAATGTTCCAGAGAGAGGACACAGAAACAATGGGTCACAATTGGAAGTTGAAGACTGAGACGAGTCAAGGGGATGTTAGGAAGTATTTCTTCAGTCACAGAGTCGTCAGGAAGTGGAATAGCCTGGCAAGTGACGTAGTAAAGGCAGGAACCATACATAGCTTTAAGACAAGGTATGACAATGCTCAGGAAGCAGAGAGAGAGAGAGGACCTAGTAGCGATCAGTGAAAAGGAGGGGCCAGGAGCTGAGTCTCGACCCCTGAAATCACAATTAGGTGAGTACACACACACACACACACACACACACACACACACACACACACACGTAAAGAAACTAGAGAAAGTGCAAAGGTTTGCAACAAGACTAGTCCCAGAGCTAAGAGGTATGTCCTACGAGGAGAGGTTAAGGGAAATCAACCTGACGACCCTGAAGGATAGGAGAGATAGGAGGGACATGATAACAAAATACAAAATACTGAGAGGAATTGACAAGGTGGACAAAGACAGGATGTTCCAGAGATTAGACACAGTAACAAGGGGACACAGATGGAAGTTGAAGACACAGATGAATCACAGGGATGTTAGGAAGTATTTCTTCAGCCACAGAGTAGTCAGCAAGTGGAACTGTTTGGCAAGCGATGTAGTGGAGGCAGGATCCATACATAGCTTTAAGCAGAGGTATGTCAAAGCTCACGGTTCACGGAAAGTGACCTAGTAGCGACCAGTGAAGAGACGGGGCCAGGAGCTATGACTCGACCCCTGCAACCACATATAGGTAAGTACACACTACTGGCATTATTATTATGGATTTTTTTAAAAATCTATTTTTTCTACTGAAAGATCAATTAACTAATAAAATTATTTGGATACACCAGTACAAATCAACTATTTTACATTGATTAATATTTGCTCTGACCATCCGTAGCATCAATAAGTGCTTTAATACGTGTGAACATCATGCCAGCCATCATAGTTTAGAATAATTCCTTGGTGTCCTGTTTGCTGATGCAACTCGGATATGGAAGTAGACATAACAATTATAAATATATTGAGTTACTGCTGGTAAACAAGTTGATGATTAAGAGACAGTTGCAACACAGTTATGTGCACAAACATTGTTTCTGGTTTTTATTGGTTGTGTTAATTCCATTAGTGTGTATTTTATATCCCAATGTTTGATTTTGTTTTTCTTCCAATTTAATGGTTAGAAAGTCAGCAGAAACGGGTAAAAATAGCAAATTGAATCCTTGTGAAGTGGGATGGATAAACGTTTTATCGAGTGATATCACAATGACGCAGAAAAATGCATGAATAAAACTTGGTGTTTCAACTTAGTCAGTAAAAATAAGAAGAAATTTAATTACAATCAACATGTCAACTCAAAAAGCCTGGGATGATGTGGTAACAAACGGAAAACAACCCCGAGATTAGACACAAAAATAAAACATGTCTTTTAACAACAGAAAAGCATCTTGCAGGAAGATTTCCTCTGACTCAGCAGCAACAAATGTTAACCCTGACTAAAGGACAGTTAATGAGAGACTTTTGCAGAGAAGATTGAAAGAATTTTGTCCCAAAAAGAAGCCGCGACTCACTCAACCCATGATACGGAAACATTTAACCTGAGCTAAGAATCACATTGACATCTCAACACTGGCAGCAGCTAAGAATTACATCTAGATATTCAGTTCACAAAAGGACATTAATTATTAATAAACTGACAATTAGTTTGAAAAAAATAAGACTGCCATTCAGCTTCTGGTGTTGTTACTCTACTTGTCTTGTTGCAGGTGTTCTCTGATGAATCAGCCATTATAGTGCTGGATGACCGTGTGCAGGAGGTGTTCTCTGATGAATCAACCATTGTAGTGCTGGATGACCGTGTGCAGGTGGTGTTCTCTGATGAATCAACCATTGTAGTGCTGGATGACCGTGTGCAGGAGGTGTTCTCTGATGAATCAACCATTGTAGTGCTGGATGACCGTGTGCAGGAGGTGTTCTCTGATGAATCAACCAGTATAGTGCTGGATGACAGTGTGCAGGTGGTGTTCTCCGATGAATCAACCATTATAGTGCTGGATGACCGTGTGCAGGTGGTGTTCTATGATGAATCAACCATTGTAGTGCTGGATGTGTGCAGGAGGTGTTCTCTGATGAATCAACCAGTATAGTGCTGGATGACAGTGTGCAGGTGGTGTTCTCTGATGAATCAACCATTGTAGTGCTGGATGACAGTGTGCAGGTGGTGTTCTCTGATGAATCAACCATTGTAGTGCTGGATGACAGTGTGCAGGTGGTGTTCTCTGATGAATCAACCATTGTAGTGCTGGATGACAGTGTGCAGGTGGTGTTCTCTGATGGATCAACCATTGTAGTGCTGGATGACCGTGTGCAGGTGGTGTTCTCTGGTGAATCAACCAATGTAGTGCTGGATGACCGTGTGCAGGTGGTGTTCTCTGATGGATCAACCATTGTAGTGCTGGATGACCGTGTGCAGGTGGTGTTCTCTGATAAATCAACCATTGTAGTGCTGGATGACCGTGTGCAGGTGGTGTTCTGTGGTGAATCAACCATTGTAGTGCTGGATGACCGTGTGCAGGTGGTGTTTTGTGATGAATCAACCATTGTAGTGCTGGATGACCGTTTGAAGGTGGTGTTCTGTGATGAATCAACCATTGTAGTGCTGGATGACCGTGTGCAGGTGGTGTTCTGTGGTGAATCAATCATTGTAGTGCTGGATGACCGTGTGCAGGTGGTGTTCTCTGATGAATCAACCACTGTAGTGCTGGATGACCGTGTACAGGTGGCGTTCTCTGATGAATCAGCCATTGTAGTGCTGGATGACCGTGTGCAGGTGGTGTTCTCTGATGAATCAACCATTGTAGTGCTAGATGACCTTGTGCAGGTGGTGTTCTCTGATGAATCAACCATTGTAGTGCTGGATGACCGTGTGCAGGTGGTGTTTTCTCACGAATCAACCATAGTAGTGCTGGATGACCGTGTGCATGTGGTGTTTTCTCACGAATCAACCATTGTAGTGCTGGATGACCGTGTGCGGGTGGTGTTCTCTGATGAGTCAACCATTGTAGTGCTGGATGACTGTGTGCAGGTGGTGTTCGCTGATGAATCAACCATTGTAGTGCTGGAGGACCGTGTGCAGGTGGTGTTTTCTGATGAATCAACCACTGTATTCCTAGATGACCGTGTGCAGGTGTTCTCTGATGAATCAGCCATTTTAGTGCTGGATGACCGTTTGCAGGTGGTGTTCTCTGATGAGTCAACCATTGTAGTGCTGGATGACCGTGTGCAGGTGGTGTTCGCTGATGAATCAACAATTGTAGTGCTGGAGGACCGTGTGCAGGTGGTGTTTTCTGATGAATCAACCATTGTATTCCTAGATGACCGTGTGCAGGTGTTCTCTGATGAATCAGCCATTTTAGAGCTGGATGACCTTTTGCAGGTGGTGTTCTCTGATGAATCAACCATTGGAGTGCTGGATGACCGTGTGCGGGTGGTGTTCTCTGATGAATCAACCACTGTAGTGCTGGATGACAGTGTACAGGTGGTATTTTGTGATGAATCAACCATTGTAGTGCTGGATGACCGTGTGCAGGTGTTCTCTGATGAATCAGCCATTTTAGTGCTGGATGTCCGTGTGCAGGTGGTGTTCTCTGATGAATCAACCATTGGAGTGCTGGATGACCGTGTGCGGGTGGTGTTCTCTGATGAATCAACCACTGTAGTGCTGGATGACGGTGTACAGGTGGTGTTCTCTGATGAATCAGCCATTATAGTGCTGGATGACCGTGTGCAGGTGGTGTTCTCTGATGAATCAGCCACTGTAGTGCTGGATGACCGTGTGCAGGTGGTCTTCTCTGATGAATCAACCATTGTAGTGCTGGATGACCGTGTGCAGGTGGTGTTCTGATGAATCAACCATTGAAGTGCTGGATGACCGTGTGCAGGTGGTGTTCTCTGATGAATCAACCATTATAGTGCTGGATGACCGTGTGCAGGTGGTGTTCTCTGATGAATCAACCATTATAGTGCTGGATGACCGTGTGCAGGTGGTGTTCTCTGATGAATCAACCATTATAGTGCTGGATGACCGTGTGCAGGTGGTGTTCTCTGATGAATCAACCATTGTAGTGCTGGATGACAGTGTGCAAGTGTTGTTCTCTGATGAATCAACCATTGTAGTGCTGGATGACCGTGTGCAGGTGGTGTTCTCTGATGAATCAACCATTATAGTGCTGGATGACCGTGTGCACGTGGTCTTCTCTGATGAGTCAACCATTGTAGTGCTGGATGACAGTGTGCAGGTGTTGTTCTCTGATGAATCAACGATTATAGTACTGGATGACCGTGTGCAGGTGGTGTTCTCTGATGAATCAACCATTATAGTGCTGGATGACCGTGTGCAGGTGGTGTTCTCTGATGAATCAACCATTATAGTACTGGATGACCGTGTGCAGGTGGTGTTCTCTGATGAATCAACGATTATAGTACTGGATGACCGTGTGCAGGTGGTGTTCTCTGATGAATCAACCATTATAGTGCTGGATGACCGTGTGCAGGTGGTGTTCTCTGATGAATCAACCATTATAGTGCTGGATGACCTTGTGCAGGTGGTGTTCTCTGATGAATCAACCATTGTAGTGCTGGATGACCGTGTGCAGGTGGTGTTCTCTGATGAATCAACCATTGTAGTGCTGGATGACAGTGTGCAGGTGTTGTTCTCTGATGAATCAACCATTGTAATGCTAGATGACCGTGTGCAGGTGGTGTTCTCTGATGAATCAACCATTGTAGTGCTGGATGACCGTGTGCGGGTGGTGTTCTCTGATGAGTCAACCATTGTAGTGCTGGATGACCGTGTGCGGGTGGTGTTCTCTGATGAGTCAACCATTGTAGTGCTGGATGACCGTGTGCGGGTGGTGTTCTCTGATGAGTCAACCATTGTAGTGCTGGATGACCGTGTGCGGGTGGTGTTCTCTGATGAATCAACCATTGTAGTGCTGGATGACCGTGTGCGGGTGGTGTTCTCTGATGAATCAACCATTGTAGTGCTGGATGACCGTGTGCGGGTGGTGTTCGCTGATGAGTCAACCATTGTAGTGCTGGAGGACCGTGTGCAGGTGGTGTTTTCTGATGAATCAACCACTGTATTCCTAGATGACCGTGTGCAGGTGTTCTCTGATGAATCAGCCATTTTAGTGCTGGATGACCGTTTGCAGGTGGTGTTCTCTGATGAGTCAACCATTGTAGTGCTGGATGACCGTGTGCCGGTGGTGTTCGCTGATGAATCAACCATTGTAGTGCTGGAGGACCGTGTGCAGGTGGTGTTTTCTGATGAATCAACCATTGTGTTCCTAGATGACCGTGTGCAGGCGTTCTCTGATGAATCAGCCATTTTAGTGCTGGATGACCGTTTGCAGGTGGTGTTCTCTGATGAATCAACCATTGGAGTGCTGGATGACCGTGTGCGGGTGGTGTTCTCTGATGAATCAACCACTGTAGTGCTGGATGACGGTGTACAGGTGGTGTTCTCTGATGAATCAGCCATTGTAGTGCTGGATGACCGTGTGCAGGTGTTTTCTGATGAATCAGCCATTTTAGTGCTGGATGTCCGTGTGCAGGTGGTGTTCTCTGATGAATCAACCATTGGAGTGCTGGATGACCGTGTGCGGGTGGTGTTCTCTGATGAATCAACCACTGTTGTGCTGGATGACGGTGTACAGGTGGTGTTCTCTGATGAATCAGCCATGATAGTGCTGGATGACCGTGTGCAAGTGGTGTTCTCTGATGAATCAGCCACTGTAGTGCTGGATGACCGTGTGCAGGTGGTCTTCTCTGATGAATCAACCATTGTAGTGCTAGATGACCGTGTGCAGGAGGTGTTCTCTGATGAATCAACCATTATAGTGCTGGATGACCGTGTGCAGGTGGTGTTCTCTGATGAATCAACCATTATAGTACTGGATGACCGTGTGCAGGTGGTGTTCTCTGATGAATCAACCATTACAGTGCTGGATGACCGTGTGCAGGTTGTGTTCTCTAATGAATCAACCATTATAGTACTGGATGACCGTGTGCAGGTGGTGTTCTGTGGTGAATCAACCATTATAGTGCTGGATGACCGTGTGCACGTGGTGTTCTCTGATGAATCAACCATTATAGTGCTGGATGACCCTGTGCAGGTGGTGTTCTCTGATGAATCAACCATTATAGTGCTGGATGATCGTGTGCTGACTGTAAGAAGGAGGCCAAGTGAGAAATTTATATGTCTGAATGTCTGAAGAAGACGGTCAAATTTCCTCAGAAAATCATGGTGTGAGGAGCCACTTCCGTTCATGGAACAAGTTGTTCGTTAAGTATATAGAAGTATTACAAGGCCAGTTACTGCCTCAGATAAGTGATTGGTATGGTGATGGACGTTGAATATTCCAACAAGACTCACCCCATGTTACACACCAAAATCAGTAAAGACGAGGTGTTCACAAAATGGTGTTGAGCTGCTCCCAGGGGCTGGAAATATCCCCGACATGAACCCTATTGAGAGTTTATGGTCTGTATTGAAGGATGAAATACACGAAGTTCCAATTACGACCAAATTGTAACTCATAGAACGTCTTATAAAAGGTTTGGTTTCATTCTGCCAAAATCAAAGAATTATGCAAAACTTTGATGGCTGGAATGATGACCACACGTGTTAAAACACTTATGGATGCTGGGGTTGGCAAACCATATTTTAAACAATGTAAAATAGTTGACCTATTCTGGTATAACAAAATAAATCCATTAGCAGTCAGTGAAATTGGTTTAATTGACCTTTCAGTAGAAATATAAAATTTTCAAAAAATCCATAATAATTGTACCATATATATAAATATAAATATAAATATATATATATATATATATATATATATATATATATATATATATATATATATATATATATATATATATATATGTTCTGTCTAAGGGCAGTGTGTGGTGTAAATATTATGCAGAAAATTTGGAGTGTGGAAATTAGGAGAAATTGTGTAGTTAATGGAAGTATTTCAGAGGGCTGAAGAAGGGTTGTTTAGGTGTTTTGGTCATTTAGAGAGAATGGATCAAAGTAGAATGACATGGAAAGCGTATAAATCTGTAGGGAAAGGAAGGCGGGGTAGGGGTCGTCCTCGAAAAGGTTGGAGGGAGGGGGTAAAGGAGGTGTCGCGGGCGAGGGGTTTGGACTTCCAGCAAGCGTGCATGAGCGTGTTAGATAGGAGTGAATGGAGACAAATTTTATTTGGGACCTGACGATCTGTTGGAGTGTGAGCAGGGTAATATTTAGTGAAGGGATTCAGGGAAACCGGTTATTTTATATAACCGGACTTGAGTCCTGTAAATGGGAAGTACAATGCCTGTACTCTAAAGGAGGGGTTTGGGATATTAGCAGTTTGGAGAGATATATTGTGTATTTTTATACGTATATACTTCTAAACTGTTGTATTCTGGGCACCTCTGCAAAAACAGTGATTATGTGTGAGTGAGGTGAAAGTGTTGAATAATGATGAAAGTATTTTCTTTTTGGGGATTTTCTTTCTCTTTGGGTCACCCTGCCTCGGTGGGAGACGGCCGACTTGTTGAAAAAAAAAAAAAAAAAAATACATTATATATATATATATATATTTATATATATATATATATATATATATATATATATATATATATATATGGTATAATTATATATATATATCTTATGGTATATACACCGAGAGATCTGTCAATTCTCCATATATATATATATATATATATATATATATATATATATATATATATATATATATATATATATATATATATATATATATGAATATATATATGGAGAATTGACAGATCTCTCGGTGTATATACCATAAGATTTGTATGTCTCTCAGAGTATATACGGAGACGATGTATATACTGCGTATATACACTGAAAGTTTATTTAATTTCTTGTTTTAGACAAAGTATTCGTGACATGACATGCAACAGTAATGACCATGGTGTAGTAGATAGGCCTTAAACCCAGCTAATGATAAGAGTACTGGGAATAAATACGGTAATTACAAGCAAGATGAGAGGGGAGATAAAAATCAGAATGAGAGAATGGAGAGAAAGGAAGAGTTAATTATAAGGAAAGGGAGAATGAGAAGTACAATTGTGATGTATGGGGAAGATAGAGACGTGAGGAAATAATCGACGGAATTGAGGGGAGGAGGACAGAGAGAGAAAGAGGGGAACTGAAGCTGGAGTAATTATAGAGAGGGGAAAATATGCTTAGAATGCAAAAGAGGGTGAGAGAGAGAGAGAGAGAGAGAGAGAGAGAGAGAGAGAGAGAGAGAGAGAGAGAGAGATAGGTAGATATATCGACATATAGATAGATAGACAGATAAGGAGAGAGAGAAGTGGAAAGGTTACTAGACTATCCACTCTACCCCTCATTCTATTTCACACATTCTACCTCACTCATACACTCACACTCTCCCTCACTCACACACACTCTCCCTCACTCACACGTTCCCTCAGTCTCACAATCACTCCTGGCCAAAAATTAAACTTGCAGGCTGACGTAGAGTGCTTCCCCGAGAACAATCAGATAAACGCAAAAAAGTAATGAGTATTGGAGAACTCTGGTGTATAACACAGAAACAAGTCCAGTACCTCACTATCATGGGTTCCTAGTTACTAACGAACATCTTCACTGTTTTCCTGCCTTTTTGCTATTTCCCTGAGGCGTTATAATAATAATAATAATAATAATAATAATAATAATAATAATAATATTATTATTATTATTATTATTATTATTATTATTATTATTATTATTAATTCATGCTAAGCGATAAACTCATGCGAGTCATTCAGCGCAAGACGTGGTATAGGCTTGATCCTCCGTCTGTTGAGTGCCAGACACATGTGCTTCCTATTTGTACACACCTAGATGTCTCCCAGAGGTGCTGTAAAGGTCATAAAATGATATTCAACAAAGAGAAGTACAAGCTGGAAAATTGTAGACCCGTGTCTCTCTCACGGGAATATATGCTAATGGGTGGTCTGTATGGCTAAAACTCGTGTCATGAAATTCTTGTAATGTTTCCTGACGACTCAAACAACTACCAACTCCACTGGAGGTTACTGGCAAAACCTTTGACAAAATACTCTCCCACACGGTTGACCTACTTCATGGATCACCATCACCATCACTGAGAAGCAGTTTGGGTTCAGGAACCAGAGGGCACGTCAGCAAGCCATCAGTATTTATCTATGATGCTGTTGACAATGTGGCAATTTACTACTACTAGAGACGCATGTAAGGTATTTGACAGCCTCTGGCACGATGGTTTTATGTTCAGACTTACGGACCTTTCCAACCACAACTGAACATTCCTGAGAGGGATATGCATATTCATAACCAACAAACGCATCATCTCTTCCTTCAACTACATAACAACAGAAGCTTTTGCACCTACAGCTGGAGTACCCCAGGGCTTCTGAGTCATATTCTATGTTACTTACCTTCCCCAGACCGAGTACAGAAACACTCAATTTGCTGACTGCCATATACGTTGCGTCCTCCGCCCCAGCTGTACAAACGATAAAATCAAGAAAGTGATCGAGAAGACGATTAAATTAATAAATGAACGGACAACTGGGAGAGGAAAATGAGAATTACCCCTAAACTTCACAAATTACAAGTAACACTCAAAGACGCTCTTATTGCTATCAAGAACACAAATATGAACTTGGGTCAAACAACGGAGTCTTTTGAACGTCACGAAATATCACAGTAACGAACTAGACGTCTTTTTCAGTTGAGATGATGATACGCCTGCAACCCTAGAATGCAACCCTAGAATATCCTAATGCAACCCTAGAATATCCTAATGCAACCTAGAATATCCTAATGCAACATAGAATATCCAAATGCAACCAACTCCAACATGATTAAACACCAAGGAGTCCAGAACAGGGCTCTCCATTTTATTCCTGACACTCGGGTGAGTGACAGAGTCCAAATGGAGGAGTTGCATGTTTTGTGCGAGACCAACACAGTGAACGTCACAATCACTAAACTCAAGAAGCGTCAGCTGGGTGACACTGAACCACCACATGCTGTGTTTCATGAACCTTCACACACATAATGTAACATTGCAACAAGAAGTGAGTTGTTGCACTCACAAGGATGACTTCCCAAGATCAAGGATCCCGAGTGATCTACCAGGACGTAATGAAAACTTAATAACACCTAAACCGGATAACTGGATGTTGCGGCCCCTGCCAAACTAGCGGTTAAATAGTTAACCTGCCGGCCGGCAGTACCACTGGGTGCGTCATCAAACCCAATGTGGGGGCTGCTGAGCCGGCCTTAGAGCAGTAAGAGCCTGAGTGCCTCACGGTACACACCTAAGCAGTAGGTACCTGACCACCGAAGGGTACACGTCTACTGGCTTTAGTAACAGTATGTACCAGAGCGCCTCGCTGTACACACCTAAGCAGTAGGTACCTGACCACCGAAGGGTATACGTCTACTGGCTTTAGTAACAGTATGTACCAGAGCGCCTCGCTGTACACACCTAAGCAGTAGGTACCTGACCACCGAAGGGTACACGTCTACTGGCTTTAGAAATATTATGTACCTGAGCGCCTCGCTGTACACACCTAAGCAGTAGGTACCTGACCACCGAAGGGTACACGTCTACTGGCTTCAACATTAAGTACCTGAACTCCTCAGGGTACACGTCTATGCAGTAGGTACCTGACCACCGAATCGTACCTATCTACTGGCGTTAGAAGAACCGCTCACCGCAGCTCACTGAGCCTGTTGGCCTCAGTTACTTGACGGCCGCATTCAGTGAGCTTGCAGCATGGTGTTCGGCTAGCGGTGTGTCAACCGCCTTTGGAGAGGATTTACTGGACTACCGGTGATGTCTGTGGACTCACCGTCTACGTTGATCAACTGTGGGCCGGAGTCGTCAGATGCTGTTTAGTGGGACATTACATGAAGAAAAGGTTGGAGTGTTACACTGAACTGGGCCAGGACCGTAGTGTGACACTGAGGGACGTACGATGGAGTGGAACACTGAGATACGCACAGGACCGTAGTGGAACACTGAGATGAAAAGGGTGTCGTGGGACACTGAAGATGGCCTGGTTGTAGTGTACACTGAACAGTGTCGTGTGACTGACTTCGTGTCGTGAGAGGCAGTTGATTGTAATTTATTATTATAAAAATGTTATTTATAATTTATTGTTTTAGCATAGAGATATATATATATATAGTGACAGTAGTGTAAAGAGTTGTACCCTGTGTAGGGTTATTAATTATATTTTAGTAAAATGCTGATTATAATTTATTATAGTAACATGTACATATTATTATTATATCATAGTTCAAATACCTCTAGACCAAAGATAGTTGATTAAAGATTAATTTATTAATGTGTGTATTTATGTATCCCGAACTCTTTATTACAAAAGAAGTAAATCTTACCATATCATCTTTTAAAAATTACTTTTTTGTAATACTGGATAACGTCTGAACAAGTGAAAGGCCACTGAAGGCAGAACACCGAGCCCAGCAAGTACCAGACAGTGCGCTACCCTGCTCCGTCACATAGCTGCTGGTTAGGAATCTTGAACTCTGCTCTGATGTTAAACGACTCACATCAGTTGCCTATCATAAATACAATTTTAAAGTCACGAAAGGTAGTGTAGGAGCTGTCAGTCTGCAAGGTAAGAAAGGTGGCTATGCAGCGTTGCACACTCCTTCCATGCATGAAGCCATGTAGCTGGGGAACAGCAATGCTACTCACAACACGATGTAGAATTATCTTTTTAATGTTTTTCACAAGCATCTAGCAAGAGATACCGAGTGAAGTGCGTTTTGTTGTGTACAGGTCGTGGGTGTGCGATTTGACCAAATACTTTTATCCTTAATTTATATCCTTCCATGCCCTGCTGTGTGTTTACCTGGAGTTTACCTGGAGAGAGTTTACTCAAGGTAAACACACAGCAGGGCATGGAAGGATATAAATTAAGGATAAAAGTATTTGGTCAAATCGCATACCCACGACCTGTACACCTGTCGTGGGCACTGACACCTGTGACAAACTTTTCCCAATTTGTTTACCGAAGCTTTACCACGCTCCCTGCCAGCACCCAGGACTTTGGAAAAAACTTTCAGCATTTCAGGAATTCTATTCATTTTGTAGGCTAGACTTATTATCCTAGCGGAAAGTTCCGATATTCGAAATTCTGCATCATGACAGTCTGCATAATTATTATAGTAGTTGAGGCTGAATTATAGGAAAGTCTGAGTAATATTCGAATAATATTTGAAATTATTTAGAATCCACAGGGGAGTCTAAATAATTTCGAATGTTATTTATAGGGTCATTGTTGAAGGTCTCGACAGAACTTTCATTGGAATTGTTGCAACAGGCAACATGATCCACAAAGTTGTCACGCTGATCAGGGGACCATGAGAGTATCCGCCCTTGAATATTTTAACAGGGAGGATAGTATTACCAACATTAATAGTGATTAGTCTTGGGGAATTGTCGGATGATATATGTCACAATGAAAGACTAGCAGCTGGCAATGGAAGCTTCGAAGCTAAGACTCACAAAATCGTAATAACTCGTTTGCAAGCAAACCAGGGTACGAGTGCGGTTAGAACCCATGGTGAGTGAGTCGTAGAACTCCAGGCCGGTGAGTAAGCCATTGGGTCAGCTGGCTACAATAACATTCGTCCAGCTAGGTATATTTATGCACCATAGGGAGGTTAACACGGGCCACCACTGTGACCACAAATGTAAGGTTAGATGAAACTCCCGCCAGCGTGGACGTGACGAAACTCTAGCACGCTGGAGTGAGATTCATCTATGAAACCTTGCATTTGTGGTCACAGTGGGGCCTATGCTAATCCCCATGGCGTATAAATATATGTTATTGTAGCCACCTGCCCCAGTGGCTTACACACTGGCCTGGAGTTTCACGACTCAAAGTTGCCAATGGAAATTTCTGAACGAAGACATATATCAAAGGTACCTTTATAAATGTGAGGCTTCAGGGTTGTCCACAGTCTACACACGAATATTAAAGAGTAATTAAAGTGGTTCACGGCAACGATGTTTGGAGTGTAGCATTATAATCACTGACAATAAATGGGTTCAGAGTGAGCACAGAGTGGAAACCCCGCATAAACTTGGTAAGCAGGAGCATACAAGTTAAATATGCTGAGAACAGAGAACTCTAAGTAAATAGTACCAGGGTACTGGAGCACCTTAGTCTTCCTTGTGTCAAGACGTCGACAGGGAAGCAGTGTTTCAGTATAGTGAATACAAGTGTTAGTGGATTTAAGGTTATAAGCATTAAATAAGGGTAATTTAGGGTGGGTGGCAGTCTTGCAGGGACTCTGTACTCTGGTAGACACATCAGTGGAAAACTTGTAGGGACTCTGTACTCTGGTAGACACATCAGTGGAAGACTTGCAGGGACTCTGTACTCTGGAAGACACATCAGTGGAAGACTTGCAAGGACTCTGTACTCTGGTAGACACATCAGTGGAAGACTTGCAGGGACTCTGTACTCTGGTAGACACATCAGTGGAAAACTTGTAGGGACTGTGTACTCTGGTAGACACATCAGTGGAAGACTTGCAGGGACTCTGTACTCTGGTAGACACATAAGTGGAAGACTTGCAGGGACTCTGTACTCTGGTAGACACATCAGTGGAAGACTTGCAGGGACTCTGTACTCTGGAAGACACATCAGTGGAAGACTTGCAAGGACTCTGTACTCTGGTAGACACATCAGTGGAAGACTTGCAGGGACTGTGTACTCTGGTAGACACATCAGTGGAAGACTTGCAGGGACTCCGTACTCTGGTAGACACATCAGTGGAAGACTTGCAGGGACTCTGTACTCTGGTAGACACATCAGTGGAAGACTTGCAGGGACTCTGGACTCTGGTAGACACATCAGTGGAAGACTTGCAGGGACTGTGTACTCTGGTAGACACATCAGTGGAAGACTTGCAGGGACTCTGTACTCTGGTAGACACATCAGTGGAAGACTTGCAGGGACTCTGTACTCTGGTAGACACATCAGTGGAAGACTTGCAGGGACTCTGTACTCTGGTAGACACATCAGTGGAAGACTTGCAGGGACTCTGTACTCTGGTAGACACATCAGTGGAAGACTTGAAGGCACTCTGTACTCTGGTAGACACATCAGTGGAAGACTTGCAGGGACTCTGTACTCTGGTAGACACATCAGTGGAAGACTTGCAGGGACTCTGTACTCTGGTAGACACATCAGTGGAAGACTTGCAGGGACTCTGTACTCTGGTAGACACATCAGTGGAAGACTTGCAGGGACTCTGTACTGTGGTAGACACATCAGTGGAAGACTTGCAGGGACTCTGTACTCTGGTAGACACATCAGTGGAAGACTTGCAGGGACTCTGCACTCTGGTAGACACATCAGCGGAAGACTTGCAGGGACTCTGTACTCTGGTAGACACATCAGTGGAAGACTTGCAGGGACTCTGTACTCTGGTAGACACATCAGTGGAAGACTTGCAGGGACTCTGTACTCTGGTAGACACATCAGTGGAAGACTTGCAGGGACTGTGTACTCTGGTAGACACATCAGTGGAAGACTTGCAGGGACTCTGTACTGTGGTAGACACATCAGTGGAAGACTTGCAGGGACTCTGTACTCTGGCAGACACATCAGTGGAAGACTTGCAGGGACTCTGTACTCTGGTAGACACATCAGTGGAAGACTTGCAGGGACTGTGTACTCTGGTAGACACATCAGTGGAAGACTTGCAGGGACTCTGTACTCTGGTAGACACATCAGTGGAAGACTTGCAGGAACTCTGTACTCTGGTAGACACATCAGTGGAAGACTTGCAGGGACTCTGTACTCTGGTAGACACATCAGTGGACGACTTGCAGGGACTCTGTACTCTGGTAGACACATCAGTGGCAGTCTTGCAGGGACTCTGTACTCTGGTAGACACATCAGTGGAAGACTTGCAGGGACTCTGTACTCTGGTAGACACATCAGTGGAAGACTTGCAGGGACTCTGTACTCTGGTAGACACATCAGTGGAAGAATTGCAGGGACTCTGTACTCTGGTAGACACATCAGTGGAAGACTTGCAGGGACTGTGTACTCTGGTAGACACATCAGTGGAAGACTTGCAGGGACTCTGTACTCTGGTAGACACATCAGTGGAAGACTTGCAGGAACTCTGTACTCTGGTAGACACATCAGTGGAAGACTTGCAGGGACTCTGTACTCTGGTAGACACATCAGTGGACGACTTGCAGGGACTCTGTACTCTGGTAGACACATCAGTGGCAGTCTTGCAGGGACTCTGTACTCTGGTAGACACATCAGTGGAAGACTTGCAGGGACTCTGTACTCTGGTAGACACATCAGTGGAAGACTTGCAGGGACTCTGTACTCTGGTAGACACATCAGTGGAAGAATTGCAGGGACTCTGTACTCTGGTAGACACATCAGTGGAAGACTTGCAGGGACTCTGTACTCTGGTAGACATATCAGTGGAAGACTTGCAGGGACTGTGTACTCTGGTAGACACATCAGTGGAAGACTTGCAGGGACTCTGTACTCTGGTAGACACATCAGTGGAAGACTTGCAGGGACTGTGTACTCTGGTAGACACATCAGTGGAAGACTTGCAGGGACTCTGTACTCTGGTAGACACATCAGTGGAAGACTTGCAGGGACTCTGTACTCTGGTAGACACATCAGTGGAAGACTTGCAGGGACTCTGTACTCTGGTAGACACATCAGTGGAAGACTTGCAGGGACTCTGTACTCTGGTAGACACATCAGTGGAAGACTTGCAGGGACTCTGTACTCTGGTAGACACATCAGTGGAAGACTTGCAGGGACTCTGTACTCTGGTAGACACATCAGTGGAAGACTTGCAGGGACTCTGGACTCTGGTAGACACATCAGTGGAAGACTTGCAGGGACTCTGTACTCTGGTAGACACATCAGTGGAAGACTTGCAGGGACTCTGTACTCTGGTAGACACATCAGTGGAAGACTTGCAGGGACTCTGTACTCTGGTAGACACATCAGTGGAAGACTAGCAGGGACTCTGTACTCTGGTAGACACATCAGTGGAAGACTTGCAGGGACTCTGTACTCTGGTAGACACATCAGTGGAAGACTTGCAGGGACTCTGTACTCTGGTAGACACATCAGTGGAAGACTTGCAGGGACTCTGTACTCTGGTAGACACATCAGTGGAAGACTTGCAGGGACTCTGTACTCTGGTAGACACATCAGTGGAAGACTTGCAGGGACTCTGTACTCTGGTAGACACATCAGTGGAAGACTTGCAGGGACTCTGTACTCTGGTAGACACATCAGTGGAAGACTTGCAGGGACTCTGTACTCTGGTAGACACATCAGTGGAAGACTTGCAGGGACTCTGTACTCTGGTAGACACATCAGTGGAAGACTTGCAGGGACTCTGTACTCTCGTAGACACATCAGTGGAAGACTTGCAGGGACTCTGTACTCTGGTAGACACATCAGTGAAAGACTTGCAGGGACTCTGTACTCTGGTAGACACATCAGTGGAAGACTTGCAGGGACTCTGTACTCTGGTAGACACATCAATGGAAGACTTGCAGGGACTCTGTACTCTGGTAGACACATCAGTGGAAGACTTGCAGGGACTCTGCACTCTGGTAGACACATCAGTGGAAGACTTGCAGGGACTCTGTACTCTGGTAGACACATCAGTGGAAGACTTGCAGGGACTGTGTACTCTGGTAGACACATCAGTGGAAGACTTGCAGGGACTCTGTACTCTGGTAGACACATCAGTGGAAGACTTGCAGGGACTCTGTACTCTGGTAGACACATCAGTGGAAGACTTGCAGGGACTGTGTACTCTGGTAGACACATCAGTGGAAGACTTGCAGGGACTCTGTACTCTGGTAGACACATCAGTGGAAGACTTGCAGGAACTCTGTACTCTGGTAGACACATCAGTGGAAGACTTGCAGGGACTCTGTACTCTGGTAGACACATCAGTGGAAGACTTGCAGGGACTCTGTACTCTGGTAGACACATCAGTGGAAGACTTGCAGGGACTCTGTACTCTGGTAGACACATTAGTGGAAGACTTGCAGGGACTCTGTACTCTGGTAGACACATCAGTGGAAGACTTGCAGGGACTCTGTACTCTGGTAGACACATCAGTGGAAGACTTGCAGGAACTCTGTACTCTGGTAGACACATCAGTGGAAGACTTGCAGGGACTCTGTACTCTGGTAGACACATCAGTGGAAGACTTGCAGGGACTCTGTACTCTGGTAGACACATCAGTGGAAGACTTGCAGGGACTCTGTACTCTGGTAGACACATCAGTGGAAGACTTGCAGGGACTCTGTACTCTGGCAGACACATCAGTGGAAGACTTGCAGGGACTCTGTACTCTGGTAGACACATCAGTGGAAGACTTGCAGGGACTGTGTACTCTGGTAGACACATCAGTGGAAGACTTGCAGGGACTGTGTACTCTGGTAGACACATCAGTGGGTTCAGTAGTAACTTTAATGGAGATGTTTTCCTAAATAACTCAATATTCCGACAAAGAAATTAAAAGTTTACGTGAGTTTTGTTCCATTAGAGAAGTCCCGGGATAGCATGAAGTTATCAGTATATGTTATCAGTCCCGGGATAGCATGAAGTTATCATTATATGTTATCAGTCCCGGGATAGCATGAAGTTATCAGTATATGTTATCAGTCCCGGGATAGCATGAAGTTATCAGTATGTTATCAGTCCCGGGATAGCATGAAGTTATCATTATATGTTATCAGTCCCGGGATAGCATGAAGTTATCAGTATATGTTATCAGTCCCGGGATAGCATGAAGTTATCAGTATATGTTATCAGTCCCGGGATAGCATGAAGTTATCAGTATATGTTATCAGTCCCGGGATAGCATGAAGTTATCAGTATATGTTATCAGTCCCGGGATAGCATGAAGTTATCAGTATATGTTATCAGTCCCGGGATAGCATGAAGTTGTCAGTATATGCTATCAGTCCCGGGATAGCATGAAGTTATCAGTATATGTTATCAGTCCCGGGATAGCATGAAGTTATCAGTATATGCTATCAGTCCCGGTATAGCATGAAGTTATCAGTATATGTTATCAGTCCCGGGATAGCATGAAGTTATCAGTATATGCTATCAGTCCCGGGATAGCATGAAGTTATCAGTATATGCTATCAGTCCCGGGATAGCATGAAGTTATCAGTATATGCTATCAGTCCCGGGATAGCATGAAGTTATCAGTATATGCTATCAGTCCCGGGATAGCATGAAGTTATCAGTATATGTTATCAGTCCCGGGATAGCATGAAGTTATCAGTATATGTTATCAGTCCCGGGATAGCATGAAGTTATCAGTATATGTTATCAGTCCCGGGATAGCATGAAGTTATCAGTATATGTTATCAGTCCCGGGATAGCATGAAGTTATCAGTATATGTTATCAGTCCCGGGATAGCATGAAGTTATCAGTATATGCTATCAGTCCCGGGATAGCATGAAGTTATCAGTATATGTTATCAGTCATGGGATAGCATGAAGTTATCAGTATATGCTATCAGTCCCGGGATAGCATGAAGTTATCTGTATATGTTATCAGTCCCGGGATAGCATGAAGTTATCAGTATATGCTATCAGTCCCGGGATAGCATGAAGTTAACAGTATATGTTATCATTCCCGGTATAGCATAAAGTTATCAGTATATGCTATCAGTCCCGGGATAGCATGAAGTTATCAGTATATGCTATCAGTCCCGGTATAGCATGAAGTTATCAGTATATGCTATCAGTCCCGGGATAGCATGAAGTTATCAGTATATGCTATCAGTCCCGGGATAGCATGAAGTTAACAGTATATGTTATCAGTCCCGGTATAGCATGAAGTTATCAGTATATGCTATCAGTCCCGGGATAGCATGAAGTTATCAGTATATGCTATCAGTCCCGGGATAGCATGAAGTTATCAGTATATGCTATCAGTCCCGGGATAGCATGAAGTTATCAGTATATGCTATCAGTCCCGGGATAGCATGAAGTTATCAGTATATGTTATCAGTCCCGGGATAGCATGAAGTTATCAGTATATGCTATCAGTCCCGGGATAGCATGAAGTTATCAGTATATGCTATCAGTCCCGGGATAGCATGAAGTTATCAGTATATGTTATCAGTCCCGGGATAGCATGAAGTTATCAGTATATGTTATCAGTCCCGGGATAGCATGAAGTTATCAGTATATGTTATCAGTCCCGGGATAGCATGAAGTTATCAGTATATGTTATCAGTCCCGGGATAGCATGAAGTTATCAGTATATGCTATCAGTCCCGGGATAGCATGAAGTTATCAGTATATGTTATCAGTCCCGGGATAGCATGAAGTTATCAGTATATGCTATCAGTCCCGGGATAGCATGAAGTTATCAGTATATGCTATCAGTCCCGGGATAGCATGAAGTTATCAGTATATGTTATCAGTCCCGGGATAGCATGAAGTTATCAGTATATGTTATCAGTCCCGGGATAGCATGAAGTTATCAGTATATGTTATCAGTCCCGGGATAGCATGAAGTTATCAGTATATGTTATCAGTCCCGGGATAGCATGAAGTTATCAGTATATGCTATCAGTCCCGGGATAGCATGAAGTTATCAGTATATGCTATCAGTCCCGGGATAGCATGAAGTTATCAGTATATGCTATCAGTCCCGGGATAGCATGAAGTTATCAGTATATGTTATCAGTCCCGGGATAGCATGAAGTTATCAGTATATGTTATCAGTCCCGGGATAGCATGAAGTTATCAGTATATGTTATCAGTCCCGGGATAGCATGAAGTTATCAGTATATGCTATCAGTCCCGGGATAGCATGAAGTTATCAGTATATGTTATCAGTCCCGGGATAGCATGAAGTTATCAGTATATGCTATCAGTCCCGGGATAGCATGAAGTTATCAGTATATGTTATCAGTCCCGGGATAGCATGAAGTTATCAGTATATGTTATCAGTCCCGGGATAGCATGAAGTTATCAGTATATGTTATCAGTCCCGGGATAGCATGAAGTTATCAGTATATGTTCATCAGTCCCGGGATAGCATGAAGTTATCAGTATATGCTATCAGTCCCGGGATAGCATGAAGTTATTAGTATATGCTATCAGTCCCGGGATAGCATGAAGTTATCAGTATATGCTATCAGTCCCGGGATAGCATGAAGTTATAAGTATATGATCAGTCCCGGGATATGAAGTTATCAGTATATGTTATCAGTCCCGGGATAGCATGAAGTTATCAGTATATGCTATCAGTCCCGGGATAGCATGAAGTTATCAGTATATGCTATCAGTCCCGGGATAGCATGAAGTTATCATTATATGTTATCAGTCCCGGGATAGCATGAAGTTATCAGTATATAATATCAGTCCCGGGATAGCATGAAGTTATCAGTATATGCTATCAGTTCCGGGATAGCATGAAGTTATCAGTATATGCTATCAGTCCCGGGATAGCATGAAGTTATCAGTATATGCTATCAGTCCCGGGATAGCATGAAGTTATCAGTATATGCTATCAGTCCCGGATAGCATGAAGTTATCAGTATATGTTATCAGTCCCGGGATAGCATGAAGTTATCAGTATATGTTATCAGTCCCGGGATAGCATGAAGTTATCAGTATATGCTATCAGTCCCGGGATAGCATGAAGTTATCAGTATATGCTATCAGTCCCGGGATAGCATGAAGTTATCAGTATATGCTATCAGTCCCGGGATAGCATGAAGTTATCAGTATATGTTATCAGTCCCGGGATAGCATGAAGTTATCAGTATATGCTATCAGTCCCGGGATAGCATGAAGTTATCAGTATATGTTATCAGTCCCGGGATAGCATGAAGTTATCAGTATATGCTATCAGTCCCGGGATAGCATGAAGTTATCAGTATATGCTATCAGTCCCGGGATAGCATGAAGTTATCAGTATATGCTATCAGTCCCGGGATAGCATGAAGTTATCAGTATATGCTATCAGTCCCAGGATAGCATGAAGTTATCAGTATATGCTATCAGTCCCGGGATAGCATGAAGTTATCAGTATATGCCCGGGATATCAGTCCAGTCCCGGGATAGCATGAAGTTATCAGTATATGTTATCAGTCCCGGGATAGCATGAAGTTATCAGTATATGCTATCAGTCCCGGGATAGCATGAAGTTATCAGTATATGCTATCAGTCCCGGGATAGCATGAAGTTATCAGTATATGCTATCAGTCCCGGGATAGCATGAAGTTATCAGTATATGATATCAGTCCCGGGATAGCATGAAGTTATCAGTATATGCTATCAGTCCCGGGATAGCATGAAGTTATCAGTATATGCTATCAGTCCCGGGATAGCATGAAGTTATCAGTATATCAGTCCCGGGATAGCATGAAGTTATCAGTATATGCTATCAGTCCCGGGATAGCATGAAGTTATCAGTATATGTTATCAGTCCCGGGATAGCATGAAGTTATCAGTATATGTTATCAGTCCCGGGATAGCATGAAGTTATCAGTATATGCTATCAGTCCCGGGATAGCATGAAGTTATCAGTATATGCTATCAGTCCCGGGATAGCATGAAGTTATCAGTATATGCTATCAGTCCCGGGATAGCATGAAGTTATCAGTATATGCTATCAGTCCCGGGATAGCATGAAGTTATCAGTATATGCTATCAGTCCCGGGATAGCATGAAGTTATCAGTATATGCTATCAGTCCCGGGATAGCATGAAGTTATCAGTATATGCTATCAGTCCCGGGATAGCATGAAGTTATCAGTATATGCTATCAGTCCCGGGATAGCATGAAGTTATCAGTATATGCTATCAGTCCCGGGATAGCATGAAGTTATCAGTATATGCTATCAGTCCCGGGATAGCATGAAGTTATCAGTATATGCTATCAGTCCCGGGATAGCATGAAGTTATCAGTATATGCTATCAGTCCCGGGATAGCATGAAGTTATCAGTATATGCTATCAGTCCCGGGATAGCATGAAGTTATCAGTATATGTTATCAGTCCCGGGATAGCATGAAGTTATCAGTATATGCTATCAGTCCCGGGATAGCATGAAGTTATCAGTATATGCTATCAGTCCCGGGATAGCATGAAGTTATCAGTATATGTTATCAGTCCCGGGATAGCATGAAGTTATCAGTATATGCTATATCAGTGAAGTTGTCAGTATATGCCGGGGATAGCATGAAGTTATCAGTATATGCTATCAGTCCCGGAATAGCATGAAGTTATCAGTATATGTTATCAGTCCCGGGATAGCATGAAGTTATCAGTATATGTTATCAGTCCCGGGATAGCATGAAGTTATCAGTATATGCTATCAGTCCCGGGATAGCATGAAGTTATCAGTATATGCTATCAGTCCCGGGATAGCATGAAGTTATCAGTATATGCAGTCCCGGGATAGCATGAAGTTATCAGTATATGTTATCAGTCCCGGGATAGCATGAAGTTATCAGTATATGCTATCAGTCCCGGGATAGCATGAAGTTATCAGTATATGTTATCAGTCCCGGGATAGCATGAAGTTATCAGTATATGCTATCAGTCCCGGGATAGCATGAAGTTATCAGTATATGTTATCAGTCCCGGGATAGCATGAAGTTATCAGTATATGCTATCAGTCCCGGGATAGCATGAAGTTATCAGTATATGTTATCAGTCCCGGGATAGCATGAAGTTATCAGTATATGCTATCAGTCCCGGGATAGCATGAAGTTATCAGTATATGCTATCAGTCCCGGGATAGCATGAAGTTATCAGTATATGCTATCAGTCCCGGGATAGCATGAAGTTATCAGTATATGCTATCAGTCCCGGGATAGCATGAAGTTATCAGTATATGCTATCAGTCCCGGGATAGCATGAAGTTATCAGTATATGCTATCAGTCCCGGGATAGCATGAAGTTATCAGTATATGCTATCAGTCCCGGGATAGCATGAAGTTATCAGTATATGCTATCAGTCCCGGGATAGCATGAAGTTATCAGTATATGCTATCAGTCCCGGGATAGCATGAAGTTATCAGTATATGCTATCAGTCCCGGGATAGCATTATCAGTATATGATCAGTTAGCATGAAGTTATCAGTATATGCTATCAGTCCCGGGATAGCATGAAGTTATCAGTATATGCTATCAGTCCCGGGATAGCATGAAGTTATCAGTATATGCTATCAGTCCCGGGCATGAAGTATCAGTATATGTTATCAGTCCCGGGATAGCATGAAGTTATCAGTATATGCTATCAGTCCCGGGATAGCATGAAGTTATCAGTATATGCATGATCAGTATATGCTATCAGTCCCGGGATAGCATGAAGTTATCCGGGATAGCATGAAGTTATCAGTATATGCTATCAGTCCCGGGATAGCATGAAGTTATCAGTATATGCTATCAGTCCCGGGATAGCATGAAGTTATCAGTATATGCTATCAGTCCCGGGATAGCATGAAGTTATCAGTATATGCTATCAGTCCCGGGATAGCATGAAGTTATCAGTATATGCTATCAGTCCCGGGATAGCATGAAGTTATCAGTATATGCTATCAGTCCCGGGATAGCATGAAGTTATCAGTATATGCTATCAGTCCCGGGATAGCATGAAGTTATCAGTATATGCTATCAGTCCCGGGATAGCATGAAGTTATCAGTATATGCTATCAGTCCCGGGATAGCATGAAGTTATCAGTATATGCTATCAGTCCCGGGATAGCATGAAGTTATCAGTATATGCTATCAGTCCCGGGATAGCATGAAGTTATCAGTATATGCTATCAGTCCCGGGATAGCATGAAGTTATCAGTATATGCTATCAGTCCCGGGATAGCATGAAGTTATCAGTATATGCTATCAGTCCCGGGATAGCATGAAGTTATCAGTATATGCTATCAGTCCCGGGATAGCATGAAGTTATCAGTATATGCTATCAGTCCCGGGATAGCATGAAGTTATCAGTATATGCTATCAGTCCCGGGATAGCATGAAGTTATCAGTATATGTTATCAGTCCCGGGATAGCATGAAGTTATCAGTATATGCTATCAGTCCCGGGATAGCATGAAGTTATCAGTATATGCTATCAGTCCCGGGATAGCATGAAGTTATCAGTATATGCTATCAGTCCCGGGATAGCATGAAGTTATCAGTATATGCTATCAGTCCCGGGATAGCATGAAGTTATCAGTATATGCTATCAGTCCCGGGATAGCATGAAGTTATCAGTATATGCTATCAGTCCCGGGATAGCATGAAGTTATCAGTATATGCTATCAGTCCCGGGATAGCATGAAGTTATCAGTATATGCTATCAGTCCCGGGATAGCATGAAGTTATCAGTATATGCTATCAGTCCCGGGATAGCATGAAGTTATCAGTATATGCTATCAGTCCCGGGATAGCATGAAGTTATCAGTATATGCTATCAGTCCCGGGATAGCATGAAGTTATCAGTATATGCTATCAGTCCCGGGATAGCATGAAGTTATCAGTATATGTTATCAGTCCCGGGATAGCATGAAGTTATCAGTATATGCTATCAGTCCCGGGATAGCATGAAGTTATCAGTATATGCTATCAGTCCCGGGATAGCATGAAGTTATCAGTATATGCTATCAGTCCCGGGATAGCATGAAGTTATCAGTATATGATATCAGTCCCGGGATAGCATGAAGTTATCAGTATATGCTATCAGTCCCGGGATAGCATGAAGTTATCAGTATATGCTATCAGTCCCGGGATAGCATGAAGTTATCAGTATATGCTATCAGTCCCGGGATAGCATGAAGTTATCAGTATATGCTATCAGTCCCGGGATAGCATGAAGTTATCAGTATATGTTATCAGTCCCAGGATAGCATGAAGTTATCAGTATATGTTATCAGTCCCGGGATAGCATGAAGTTATCAGTATATGCTATCAGTCCCGGGATAGCATGAAGTTATCAGTATATGCTATCAGTCCCGGGATAGCATGAAGTTATCAGTATATGCTATCAGTCCCGGGATAGCATGAAGTTATCAGTATATGCTATCAGTCCCGGGATAGCATGAAGTTATCAGTATATGTTATCAGTCCCGGGATAGCATGAAGTTATCAGTATATGCTATCAGTCCCGGGATAGCATGAAGTTATCAGTATATGTTATCAGTCCCGGGATAGCATGAAGTTATCAGTATATGCTATCAGTCCCGGGATAGCATGAAGTTATCAGTATATGCTATCAGTCCCGGGATAGCATGAAGTTATCGGTATATGCTATCAGTCCCGGGATAGCATGAAGTTATCAGTATATGCTATCAGTCCCGGGATAGCATGAAGTTATCAGTATATGCTATCAGTCCCGGGATAGCATGAAGTTATCAGTATATGCTATCAGTCCCGGGATAGCATGAAGTTATCAGTATATGCTATCAGTCCCGGGATAGCATGAAGTTATCAGTATATGCTATCAGTCCCGGGATAGCATGAAGTTATCAGTATATGCTATCAGTCCCGGGATAGCATGAAGTTATCAATATATGCTATCTGTCCCGGGATAGCATGAAGTTATCAGTATATGCTATCAGTCCCGGGATAGCATGAAGTTATCAGTATATGCTATCAGTCCCGGGATAGCATGAAGTTATCAGTATATGCTATCAGTCCCGGGATAGCATGAAGTTATCAGTATATGCTATCAGTCCCGGGATAGCATGAAGTTATCAGTATATGCTATCAGTCTTGGGATAGCATGAAGTTATCAGTATATGTTATCAGTCCCGGGATAGCATGAAGTTATCAGTATATGTTATCAGTCCCGGGATAGCATGAAGTTATCAGTATATGTTATCAGTCCCGGGATAGCCTAAAGTTATCAGTATATGCTATCAGTCCCGGGATAGCATGAAGTTATCTGTATATGTTATCAGTCCCGGGATAGCGTAAAGTAATCAGTATATGTTATCAGTCCCGGGATAGCGTAAAGTAATCAGTATATGTTATCAGTCCCGGGATAGCGTAAAGTAATCAGTACACGGAGGAAATTCCCGAAGCAGCTGACAAACGTTGTTGTTTGTTTCGTGTGTCCTGCAGAGATCTCTTAACTTTATTATTTTCCGGTGAATTTATGAGACGAAGTGTCTGCAGTGGTGACTCCCTCGTCACCTTCACTACACTCATTAATCTCACCATAACCATCGACACCTCTATACTCATCACCATCACCGACACTATTGCCAACCTAAACACCATCTTCATTATCACTAACAACACTACTCTCAGATACTGCAGTGTTCTTCGTGTTGCTGAAGGTTAAACCTTAAATGATAACATTACTTCTGCAGCATTTTCACGTGCAATATCACTGTTGCACGATTGAAACTGCACCTATCTCGTCTCACGAAGCCAGACCCAGGCCAGCTGAGCCAGACAGTTTGATGGATGAGTGCTGGCTGGGTCCACGTCATGGAGGGGACGCTTCAGCAAGCCATTAAACGTGTCCACTAAGTCCGTGCCGACGGGAAAATTTAGCCGGACTGCCTTAGTTGGCAAAAAGACAGCTGCTGTTGCTCTCGTCTTTTCTATATTCAACCTTTCTAGCTTCTTCTCGTTGTTACGGAAGGTTTTATTTCTCAATACCACGAATTCGGCCTTATCACTTGCCTGATTAGTATTATCATTCACCTCCCTGATTTGTGAGGAAGAGTCAGCCATATCACCTGACTAGTCTACCGGGATAATGGACTCTGCCACTAATGGTCTATCTTCCAATACCCAACACGAGCACAGTGGCGGGTTACCTAACCTATAGTTACTAGTCCATGTCTCCAAGAGATGTTAGAGTTGAAATATTCTGCATTATGTGGGTTAAACGGGATCGTTGTGTCACCACTGGTCGTGCTGGCTGCTGCCACAAAATAGTTTACGAACTGAACACTTATCAACACAGGCGCTCTTTCACTCGCTGCACACAAAATTAAGCACACAGCTATAATTGACTTCCTAAAACAAGCATATGAAAGTCCATCCAGGTGGAGTTATCCTCTATGTCGACTTTCTGACATCTATGGCACTCCAGCCAATATCTGACTGATCTAAGAGTGAGGACTGTGTTGGTTTTGTGTTGAATATATTTTTTATTGCTGTGAGTGCTGAATGACCTATATAGTTAAGTGTTCCATATATGTCACTACTGCTACTACTACTACTACTACTATCACCCCTGCCAGCTTGGTGCCCCAGACGAGCCCAAGGCACTCAACAACTGGGTTAGGAGTGCATCTCCTACTAGTATGGGCCAGCAAAATCCACCTCTGTACCATAGGTTGATACAGGCGAATAGCTATGTAAGCAAGAAAAAGAGGATCATGACCACCTATGACTCACCACTTCAAATTTAGAATAACCATTTTCACTGGATGTGCCGCATTAATTACTGTCCCAGACCAGTGAAGCCGCAGTGCAACTCCGTGATGACTTATGTTCAGCTCAGCTCACTCTCAACCCCCAGAATCATAGACCTCACTTAGGTGAAACTGAGATTTTAACAGATGCAATATTTACAGCAGGATATCAAGTACTGAGTAAAGAAAGAGGAAACAAGGGAGGGGAACTGACACTGCTAATTACAAATCAGCGGAGCTTTGAGGAGATGAAAGAGATAAACATATATTAATTAAATGACAACAAAGTGGGCACAAAGACTGGAGATACAAAGTATTAGTAGTAATAATAGTAGTAGTTGTAGTAATAGTAGTAGTAGTAATACTAGTAGAAGTACTAGTGTTAATAGTAGTACTGGAAGTAGTAGTGGTACTATTAGTATTAGAACTAGTAGTAGAAGTATGTAGTAGTAGCAGTAGTAGTAATAGTAGAAGTAGTAGCAGTAGCAGTGATCTACAGCCCAGCACCATGACAGAAATACAAAGACTACAACAAATCACTGGTTGGCACTATAATAGTGTGATCAACGCAAGGCTGGTAGAATGGCAGATTTAAATAACAAAGAACCAGACGGTGAAAAATAAAATAAGCATTCTCACAGAGGAACAGAAACCAAAAGCGTCATTGAGATGACCCTGGAAGACAGGACCTGGTCTTCACTTAAGCTTATCTGATGTATCATGTGTCATTGTGAGCTAGCGACCATGGACCACTGTCTCGAGCACCTCGTCGAGGTAAATATGTGGAGAATCACAGCATGATATCGTGTTTTCCAGAAATCAAGATTCGCGTTGTCATTATAAAACCTTTTGGTATAAATATATTAGTACCTCCTTCAGGGAGGTACTAACATATTTATACCAAATAAGGTTATAACTCAAATACTGGCTGGTGGTGACAAAACTCTTTGGAAGGGTTTAGACTCATAGTCACCTTGACTAGGAGTCCATCAGATATGAAAGACAACGCTGCCTCCCACTGAATTACATCGATGGATATTTTAGGTGGAAATAGATCAAGAAAATTTACAACAAAAATCACATTACTTTCAGAGAATTAGACGAGAGTACGTGATATATAATTAAGAATTTAAAAGAGGTTGGAAAAGAGAATTATCGTAGACTGAATCAACAAGAAACTTACAAGACAAAGTACTCGACTAATAATGTCAAAAAAAAAAACTTCAGAAAAAAAAACAACACTGACGTTCAAATTCTGTGAAGGACTACACAACCTCACTGAGGATCAAAGGTCTGGTTCTACACTACACAACCTCACTGAGGATCAAAGGTCTGGTTCTACACTACACAACCTCACTGAGGATCAAAGGTCTGGTTCTACACTACACAACCTCACTGAGGATCAAAGGTCTGGTTCTACACTACACAACCTCACTGAGGATCAAAGGTCTGGTTCTACACTACACAACCTCACTGAGGATCAAAGGTCTGGTTCTACACTACACAACCTCACTGAGGATCAAAGGTCTGGTTCTACACTACACAACCTCACTGAGGATCAAAGGTCTGGTTCTACACTACACAACCTCACTGAGGATCAAAGGTCCGGTTCTACACTACACAACCTCACTGAGGATCAAAGGTCTGGTTCTACACTACACAACCTCACTGAGGATCAAAGGTCTGGTTCTACACTACACAACCTCACTGAGGATCAAAGGTCTGGTTCTACACTACACAACCTCACTGAGGATCAAATGTCCGGTTCTACACTACACAACCTCACTGAGGATCAAAGGTCTGGTTCTACACTACACAACCTCACTGAGGATCAAAGGTCTGGTTCTACACTACACAACCTCACTGAGGATCAAAGGTCTGGTTCTACACTACACAACCTCACTGAGGATCTACACTACACAACCTCACTGAGGATCAAAGGTCTGGTTCTACACTACACAACCTCACTGAGGATCAAAGGTCTGGTTCTACACTACACAACCTCACTGAGGATCAAAGGTCTGGTTCTACACTACACAACCTCACTGAGGATCAAAGGTCTGGTTCTACACTACACAACCTCACTGAGGATCAAAGGTCTGGTTCTACACTACACAACCTCACTGAGGATCAAAGGTCTGGTTCTACACTACACAAACTCACTGAGGATCAAATGTCCGGTTCTACACTACACAACCTCACTGAGGATCAAAGGTCTGGTTCTACACTACACAACCTCACTGAGGATCAAAGGTCTGGTTCTACACTACACAACCTCACTGAGGATCAAAGGTCTGGTTCTACACTACACAACCTCACTGAGGATCAAAGGTCTGGTTCTACACTACACAACCTCACTGAGGATCAAAGGTCTGGTTCTACACTACACAACCTCACTGAGGATCAAAGGTCTGGTTCTACACTACACAACCTCACTGAGGATCAAAGGTCTGGTTCTACACTACACAACCTCACTGAGGATCAAAGGTCTGGTTCTACACTACACAACCTCACTGAGGATCAAAGGTCCGGTTCTACACTACACAACCTCACTGAGTATCAAAGGTCCGGTTCTACACTACACAACCTCACTGAGGATCAAAGGTCCGGTTCTACACTACACAACCTCACTGAGCATCAAAGGTCTGGTTCTACACTACACAACCTCACTGAGGATCAAAGGTCTGGTTCTACACTACACAACCTCACTGAGGATCAAAGGTCCGGTTCTACACTACACAACCTCACTGAGCATCAAAGGTCTGGTTCTACACCACACAACCTCACTGAGGATCAAAGGTCTGGTTCTACACTACACAACCTCACTGAGCATCAAAGGTCCGGTTCTACACTACACAACCTCACTGAGGATCAAAGGTCCGGTTCTACACTACACAACCTCACTGAGCATCAAAGGTCTGGTTCTACACCACACAACCTCACTGAGGATCAAAGGTCTGGTTCTACACTACACAACCTCACTGAGGATCAAAGGTCCGGTTCTACACTACACAACCTCACTGAGGATCAAAGGTCCGGTTCTACACTACACAACCTCACTGAGCATCAAAGGTCTGGTTCTACACCACACAACCACACTGAGGATCAAAGGTCTGGTTCTACACTACACAACCTCACTGAGGATCAAAGGTCCGGTTCTACACTACACAACCTCAATGAGGATCAAAGGTCTGGTTCTACACCACACAACCTCACTGAGGATCAAAGGTCTGGTTCTACACTACACAACCTCACTGAGGATCAAAGGTCTGGTTCTACACTACACAACCTCACTGAGGATCAAAGGTCTGGTTCTACAATACACAACCTCACTGAGGATCAAAGGTCCGGTTCTACACTACACAACCTCACTGACGATCAAAGGTCCGGTTCTACACTACACAACCTCACTGAGGATCAAAGGTCTGGTTCTACACTACACAACCTCACTGAGGATCAAAGGTCCGGTTCTACACTACACAACCTCACTGAGGATCAAAGGTCTGGTTCTACACTACACAACCTCACTGAGGATCAAAGGTCTGGTTCTACACTACACAACCTCACTGAGGATCAAAGGTCTGGTTCTGCACTACACAACCTCACTGAGGATCAAAGGTCTGGTTCTACACTACACAACCTCACTGAGGATCAAAGGTCTGGTTCTACACTACACAACCTCACTGAGGATCAAAGGTCTGGTTCTACACTACACAACCTCACTGAGGATCAAAGGTCTGGTTCTACATTACACAACCTCACTGAGGATCAAAGGTCTGGTTCTACACTACACAACCTCACTGAGGATCAAAGGTCTGGTTCTACACTACACAACCTCACTGAGGATCAAAGGTCTGGTTCTACACTACACAACCTCACTGAGGATCAAAGGTCTGGTTCTACACTACACAACCTCACTGAGGATCAAAGGTCTGGTTCTACACTACACAACCTCACTGAGGATCAAAGGTCTGGTTCTTCACTACACAACCTCACTGAGGATCAAAGGTCTGGTTCTACACTACACAACCTCACTGATGATCAAAGGTCTGGTTCTACACTACACAACCTCACTGAGGATCAAAGGTCTGGTTCTACACTACACAACCTCACTGAGGATCAAAGGTCTGGTTCTACACTACACAACCTCACTGAGGATCAAAGGTCTGGTTCTACACTACACAACCTCACTGAGGATCAAAGGTCCGGTTCTACACTACACAACCTCACTGAGGATCAAAGGTCTGGTTCTACACTACACAACCTCACTGAGGATCAAAGGTCTGGTTCTACACTACACAACCTCACTGAGGATCAGAGGTCCGGTTCTACACTACACAACCTCACTGAGGATCAGAGGTCTGGTTCTACACTACACAACCTCACTGAGGATCAGAGGTCTGGTTCTTCACCACACAACCTCACTGAGGATCCGAGGTCCGGTTCTACACTACACAACCTCACTGAGGATCAGAGGTCTAGTTCTACACTACACAACCTCACTGAGGATCAGAGGTCCGGTTCTTCACCACACAACCTCACTGAGGATCAGAGGTCTGGTTCAACACTACACAACCTCACTGAGGATCAGAGGTCCGGTTCAACACTACACAACCTCACTGAGGATCAGAGGTCCGGTTCAACACTACACAACCTCACTGAGGATCAGAGGTCCGGTTCAACACTACACAACCTCACTGAGGATCAGAGGTCTGGTTCTACACTACACAACCTCACTGAGGATCAGAGGTCCGGTTCTTCACCACACAACCTCACTGAGGATCAGAGGTCTGGTTCAACACTACACAACCTCACTGAGGATCAGAGGTCCGGTTCAACACTGCACAACCTCACTGAGGATCAGAGGTCCGGTTCAACACTACACAACCTCACTGAGGATCAGAGGTCCGGTTCAACACTACACAACCTCACTGAGGATCAGAGGTGCGGTTCAACACTACACAACATCACTGAGGATCAGAGGTCCGGTTCAACACTACACAACCTCACTGAGGATCAGAGGTCCGGTTCAACACTACACAACCTCACTGAGGATCAGAGGTCTGGTTCTACACTACACAACCTCACTGAGGATCAGAGGTCCGGTTCAACACTACACAACCTCACTGAGGATCAGAGGTCCGGTTCTACACTACACAACCTCACTGAGGATCAGAGGTCTGGTTCTACACTATACAACCTCACTGAGGATCAGAGGTCCGGTTCTTCATCACACAACCTCACTGAGGATCAGAGGTCTGGTTCAACACTACACAACCTCACTGAGGATCAGAGGTCCGGTTCAACACTACACAACCTCACTGAGGATCAGAGGTCCGGTTCAAAACTACACAACCTCACTGAGGATCAGAAGTCCGGTTCAACACTACACAACCTCACTGAGGATCAGAGGTCTGGTTCTACACTACACAACCTCACTGAGGATCAGAGGTCCGGTTCTTCACCACACAACCTCACTGAGGATCAGAGGTCTGGTTCAACACTACACAACCTCACTGAGGATCAGAGGTCCGGTTCAACACTACACAACCTCACTGAGGATCAGAGGTCCGGTTCAACACTACACAACCTCACTGAGGATCAGAGGTCCGGTTCAACACTACACAACCTCACTGAGGATCAGAGGTCCGGTTCAACACTACACAACATCTCTGAGGATCAGAGGTCCGGTTCAACACTACACAACCTCACTGAGGATCAGAGGTCCGGTTCAACACTACACAACCTCACTGAGGATCAGAGGTCTGGTTCTACACTACACAACCTCACTGAGGATCAGAGGTCTGGTTCTACACTACACAACCTCATTGAGGATCAAAGGTCTGGTTCTACACTACACAACCTCACTGAGGATCAAAGGTCTGGTTCTACACTACACAACCTCACTGAGGATCAAAGGTCTGGTTCTACACTACACAACCTCACTGAGGATCAAAGGTCTGGTTCTACACTACACAACCTCACTGAGGATCAAAGGTCTGGTTCTACACTACACAACCTCACTGAGGATCAAAGGTCTGGTTCTACACTACACAACCTCACTGAGGATCAAAGGTCTGGTTCTACACTACACAACCTCACTGAGGATCAAAGGTCTGGTTCTACACTACACAACCTCATTGAGGATCAAAGGTCTGGTTCTACACTACACAACCTCACTGAGGATCAAAGGTCTGGTTCTACACTACACAACCTCAATGAGGATCAAAGGTCTGGTTCTACACTACACAACCTCACTGAGGATCAAAGGCCTGGTTCTACACTACACAACCTCACTGAGGATCAAAGGTCTGGTTCTACACTACACAACCTCACTGAGGATCAAAGGTCTGGTTCTACACTACACAACCTCACTGAGGATCAAAGGTCTGGTTCTACACTACACAACCTCACTGAGGATCAAAGGTCTGGTTCTACACTACGCAACCTCACTGAGGATCAAAGGTCTGGTTCTACATTACACAGCCTCACTGAGGATCAAAGGTCTGGTTCTACACTACACAACCTCACTGAGGATCAAAGGTCTGGTTCTACACTACACAACCTCACTGAGGATCAAATGTCTGGTTCTAAAATACACAATCTCACTGAGGATCAAAGGTCTGGTTCTACACTACACAACCTCACTGAGGATCAAAGGTCTGGTTCTACACTACACAACCTCACTGAGGATCAAAGGTCTGGTTCTACACTACACAACCTCAATGAGGATCAAAAATCCGGTTCTACACTACACAACCTCACTGAGGATCAAAGGTCTGGTTCTACACTACACAACCTCACTGAGGATCAAAGGTCTGGTTCTACACTACACAACCTCACTGAGGATCAAAGGTCTGGTTCTACACTACACAACCTCACTGAGGATCAAAGGTCTGGTTCTACACTACACAACCTCACTGAGGATCAAAGGTCTGGTTCTACACTACACAACCTCACTGAGGATCAAAGGTCTGGTTCTACACTACATAACCTCACTGAGGATCAAAGGTCTGGTTCTACACTACACAACCTCACTGAGGATCAAAGGTCTGGTTCTACACTACACAACCTCACTGAGGATCAAAGGTCTGGTTCTACATTACACAACCTCACTGAGGATCAAAGGTCTGGTTCTACACTACACAACCTCACTGAGGATCAAAGGTCTGGTTCTACACTACACAACCTCAATGAGGATCAAAGGTCTGGTTCTACACTACACAACCTCACTGAGGATCAAAGGTCTGGTTCTACACTACACAACCTCACTGAGGATCAAAGGTCTGGTTCTACACTACACAACCTCACTGAGGATCAAAGGTCTGGTTCTACACTACACAACCTCACTGAGGATCAAAGGTCCGGTTCTACATTACACAACCTCACTGAGGATCAAAGGTCTGGTTCTACACTACACAACCTCACTGAGGATCAAAGGTCTGGTTCTACACTACACAACCTCACTGAGGATCAAAGGTCCGGTTCTACATTACACAACCTCACTGAGGATCAAAGGTCTAGTTCTACACTACACAACCTCACTGAGGATCAAAGGTCTGGTTCTACACTACACAACCTCACTGAGGATCAAAGGTCTGGTTCTACACTACACAACCTCACTGAGGATCAATGGTCTGGTTCTACACAACACAACCTCACTGAGGATCAAAGGTCTGATTCTACACTACACAACCTCACTGAGGATCAAAGGTCTGGTTCTACACTACACAACCTCACTGAGGATCAAAGGTCTGGTTCTACACTACACAACCTCACTGAGGACCAAAGGTCTGGTTCTACTCTACACAACCTCACTGAGGATCAAAGGTCTGGTTCTACACTACACAACCTCACTGAGGATCAAAGGTCTGGTTCTACACTACACAACCTCACTGAGGATCAAAGATCTGGTTCTACACTACACAACCTCACTGAGGATCAAAGATCTGGTTCTACACTATACAACCTCACTGAGGATCAAAGGTCCGGTTCTACACAACACAACCTCACTGAGGATCAAAGGTCTGGTTCTACACTACACAACCTCACTGAGGATCAAAGGTCTGGTTCTACACTACACAACCTCACCGAGGATCAAAGGTCTGGTTCTACACTACACAACCTCACTGAGGATCAAAGGTCTGGTTCTACACTACACAACCTCACTGAGGATCAAAGGTCTGGTTCTACACTACACAACCTCACTGAGGATCAATGGTCCGGTACTACACTATACAACCTCACTGAGGATCAAAGGTCTGGTTCTACACTACACAACCTCACTGAGGATCAAAGGTCTGGTTGTGCACTACACAACCTTACTGGGGATCAAAGGTCCGGTTCTACACTACACAACCTCACTGAGGATCAAAGGTCCGGTTCTACACTACACAACCTCACTGAGCATCAAAGGTCCGGTTCTACACTACACAACCTCACTGAGGATCATAGGTCTGGTTCTACACTACACAACCTCACTGAGGATCAAAGGTCTGGTTCTACACTACACAACCTCACTGAGGATCAAAGGTCTGGTTCTACACTACACAACCTCACTGAGGATCAAAGGTCTGGTTCTACACTACACAACCTCACTGAGCATCAAAGGTCCGGTTCTACACTACACAACCTCACTGAGCATCAAAGGTCTGGTTCTACACTACACAAACTCACTGAGGATCAAATGTCCGGTTCTACACTACACAACCTCACTGAGGATCAAAGGTCTGGTTCTACACTACACAACCTCACTGAGGATCAAAGGTCTGGTTCTACACTACACAAACTCACTGAGGATCAAATGTCCGGTTCTACACTACACAACCTCACTGAGGATCAAAGGTCTGGTTCTACACTACACAACCTCACTGAGGATCAAAGGTCTGGTTCTACACTACACAACCTCACTGAGGATCAAAGGTCTGGTTCTACACTACACAACCTCACTGAGGATCAAAGGTCTGGTTCTACACTACACAACCTCACTGAGGATCAAAGGTCTGGTTCTACACTACACTACCCTCACACTATCTTTCACCATCCTACCCTCACACTATCCTTCACCATTCTACCCTCACACTATCCTTCACCATCCTACCCTAACACTATCCTTCACCATCCTACTCTCACGCTATCCTTCATTATCCTACCCTCACACTATCCTTCACCATCCTACCCTCACACTATCCTTCACCATCCTTTCCTCACACTATCCTTCACCATCCTACCCTCTCTATCCTTCACCATCCTACCCTCACACTATCCTTCAACATCCTACCCTCACGCTATCCTTCACCATCCTAAGCTCACACTATCCTTCACCATCCTACTCTCACGTTATCCTTCACCATCCTACCCTCACACTATCCTTCACCATCCTACCCTCACAATATCCTTCACCATGCTACTCTCACGCTATCCTTCACCATCCTACTCTCACGCTATCCTTCACCATCCTACCCTCACACTATCCTTCACCATCCTACCCTCACGCTATCCTGCACCATCCTACCCTCGCACTATCCTTCATCATCCTTCTCTCACGCTATCCTTCACCATGCTACCTTCACACTATCCTTCACCATCCTACTCTCACGCTATCCTTCACCATCCTACCCTCACACTATCCTTCACCATCCTACCCTCACACTATCCTTCACCATCCTACGCTCACGCTATCCTTCACCATCCTACCTTCTCACTATTCTTCACCATCCTACTCTCACGCTATCCTTCACCATCCTACCCTCACACTATCCTTCACCATCCTACCCTCACACTATCCTTCACCATCCTACCCTCACACTATCCTTCACCATCCTACCCTCAACTATCCTTCACCATCCTACCTCACGCTATCCTTCACCATCCTACCCTCACGCTAGTTTTCACCATCCTACCCTCACGCTATCCTTCACCATCCTACCCTCACGCTATCCTTCACCATCCTACCCTCACGCTATCCTTCACCATCCTACCCTCACGCTATCCTTCACCATCCTACCCTCACACTATCCTTCATCATCCTACCCTCACGCTGTCCTTCACCATCCTACTCTCACGCTATCCTTCACCATCCTACCCTCACGCTATCCTTCACCATCCTACCCTCACGCTATCCTTCACCATCCTACCCTCACACTATCCTTCACCATCCTACCCTCAACTATCCTTCACCATCCTACCCTCACGCTATCCTTCAACATCCTACCCTCACGCTATCCTTCACCATCCTACCCTCACACTATCCTTCACCATCCTACTCTCACGCTATCCTTCACCATCCTACCCTCACGCTATCCTTCACCATCCTACCCTCACGCTATCCTTCACCATCCTACCCTCACACTATATATCACCATCCTACCCTCAACTATCCTCCACCATCCTACCCTCACGCTATCCTTCAACTTCCTACCCTCACGCTATCCTTCACCATCCTACCCTCACACTATCCTTCACCATCCTACCCTCACGCTATCCTTCACCATCCTACCCTCACACTATCCTTTACCATCCTACCCTCACGCTATCCTTCACCATCCTACCCTCACACTATCCTTCACCATCCTACCCTCACGCTATCCTTCACCATCCTACCCTCACACTATCCTTCACCATCCTACCCTCACACTATCCTTCACCATCCTACCCTCACACTATCCTTCACCATCCTACCCTCAACTATCCTTCACCATCCTACCCTCACACTATCCTTCACCATCCTACCCTCACACTATCCTTCACCATCCTACCCTCACACTATCCTTCACCATCCTACCCTCACGCTATCCTTCACCATCCTACCCTCACACTGTCCTTCACCATCCTACCCTCACGATATCCTTCACCATCCTACCCTCACACTATCCTTCACCATCCTACCCTCACGCTATCCTTCACCATCCTACCCTCACACTATCCTTCACCATCCTACTCTCACGCTATTTTTCACCATCCTACCCTCACGCTATCCTTCACCATCCTACCCTCACGCTATCCTTCACCATCCTACCCTCACACTATCCTTCACCATCCTACCCTCACACTATCCTTCACCATCCTACCCTCACACTATGCTTCACCATCCTACCCTCACACTATCCTTCACCATCCTACCCTCACACTATCCTTCACCATCCTACCCTCACGCTATCCTTCACCATCCTACCCTCACACTATCCTTCACCATCCTACCCTCACGCTATCCTTCACCATCCTACCCTCACGCTATCCTTCACCATCCTACCCTCACGCTATCCTTCACCATCCTACCCTCACACTATCCTTCACCATCCTACCCTTACACTATCCTTCACCATCCTACCCTCACGCTGTCCTTCACCATCCTACCCTCACGCTATCCTTCACCATCCTACCCTCACACTATCCTTCACCATCCTACCCTCTCGCTATCCTTCCCCATCCTATCCTCACGCTATCCTTCACCATTCTACCCTCACACTATCCTTCGCCATCCTACCCTCACGCTATCCTTCACCATCCTACCCTCACACTATGCTTCACCATCCTACCCTCACACTATCCTTCACCATCCTACCCTCACACTATCCTTCACCATCCTACCCTCACACTATCCTTCACCATCCTACCCTCACGCTATCCTTCACCATCCTACCCTCACACTATCCTTCACCATCCTACCCTCACACTATCCTTCACCATCCTACCCTCACACTATCCTTCACCATCCTACCCTCACGCTATCCTTCACCATCCTACCCTCACACTATCCTTCACCATCCTACCCTCACGCTATCCTTCACCATCCTACCCTCACGCTATCCTTCACCATCCTACCCTCACGCTATCCTTCACCATCCTACCCTCACACTATCCTTCACCATCCTACCCTTACACTATCCTTCACCATCCTACCCTCACGCTGTCCTTCACCATCCTTCCCTCACGCTATCCTTCACCATCCTACCCTCACACTATCCTTCACCATCCTACCCTCACGCTATCCTTCCCCATCCTACCCTCACGCTATCCTTCACCATTCTACCCTCACACTATCCTTCGCCATCCTACCCTCACGCTATCCTTCACCATCCTACCCTCACACTATGCTTCACCATCCTACCCTCACACTATCCTTCACCATCCTACCCTCACACTATCCTTCACCATCCTACCCTCACACTATCCTTCACCATCCTACCCTCACGCTATCCTTCACCATCCTACCCTCACACTATCCTTCACCATCCTACCCTCACACTATCCTTCATCCTACCCTCACACTATCCTTCACCATCCTACCCTCACACTATCCTTCACCATCCTACCCTCACGCTATCCTTCACCATCCTACCCTCACACTATCCTTCACCATCCTACCCTCACGCTATCCTTCACCATCCTACCCTCACGCTATCCTTCACCATCCTACCCTCACGCTATCCTTCACCATCCTACCCTCACACTATCCTTCACCATCCTACCCTTACACTATCCTTCACCATCCTACCCTCACGCTGTCCTTCACCATCCTACCCTCACGCTATCCTTCACCATCCTACCCTCACACTATCCTTCACCATCCTACCCTCACGCTATCCTTCCCCATCCTACCCTCACGCTATCCTTCACCATTCTACCCTCACACTATCCTTCGCCATCCTACCCTCACGCTATCCTTCACCATCCTTCCCTCACACTATGCTTCACCATCCTACCCTCACACTATCCTTCACCATCCTACCCTCACACTATCCTTCACCATCCTACCCTCACACTATCCTTCACCATCCTACCCTCACACTATCCTTCACCATCCTACCCTCACACTATCCTTCACCATCCTTCCAGCATCTTGTATGATCACTTTCCAAGTATTTTCATCCTTGACAATAGTATCCAAAGGAGCCAATCTCTCATTACTGTACTACTACTACTACTACTACTACTACTACTACTACTACTACTACTACTACTACTACTACTACTACTACTACTTCTACTACTACTGCTACTTCTACTACTACTACTACTACTACTATTACTACTACTACTACTACAACTACTTCTACTACAACTACTACTACTCCTCTTCCTCCCACTTTTCCTATTTTTCTTCTTCAACTATCCATCCCTCCTAGTCCGTTCCCCTATCCCTCCCTCTCTCCCTCCCTCCCACTCTTGCTTCCTGCATGGGCGTCACGTAGGAGGGATCAACACAAGGAAGAGCTTCCTTCCTAGTGACGTGCTGCAACTTCAGGAGCCCTCCATCCTGCTGGAGTCTGAACCCCACACTGAGGACCACCATCACTACCACCACTACAACACCACCACCACTACAACACCACCACCACTGAACTTACAACCACCACCACCACTGCAACAACACCACTTCAACACTGTGTTATTGTCCCAGCTCATTGTCCACTTGAGATGGAATCTGAGTGTTAGTGAGACTTACTGTTGGCCAGGCCAGTGTTGCTTGTGTCAAGTTTGTGCTGACGGCCAGGCCAGTGTTGCTTGTGTCAAGTTTGTGCTGACGACCAGGCCAGTGTTGCTTGTGTCAAGTTTGTGCTGACGGCCAGGCCAGTGTTGCTTGTGTCAAGTTTGTGCTGACGGCCAGGCCAGTGTTGCTTGTGTCAAGTTTGTGCTGACGGCCAGGCCAGTGTTGCTTGTGTCAAGTTTGTGCTGACGGCCAGGCCAGTGTTGCTTGTGTCAAGTTTGTGCTGACGGCCAGGCCAGTGTTGCTTGTGTCAAGTTTGTGCTGACGGCCAGGCCAGTGTTGCTTGTGTCAAGTTTGTGCTGACGGCCAGGCCAGTGTTGCTTGTGTCAAGTTTGTGCTGACGGCCAGGCCAGTGTTGCTTGTGTCAAGTTTGTGCTGACGACCAGGCCAGTGTTGCTTGTGTCAAGTTTGTGCTGACGACCAGGCCAGTGTTGCTTGTGTCAAGTTTGTGCTGACGGCCAGGCCAGTGTTGCTTGTGTCAAGTTTGTGCTGACGGCCAGGCCAGTGTTGCTTGTGTCAAGTTTGTGCTGACGGCCAGGCCAGTGTTGCTTGTGTCAAGTTTGTGCTGACGGCCAGGCCAGTGTTGCTTGTGTCAAGTTTGTGCTGACGACCAGGCCAGTGTTGCTTGTGTCAAGTTTGTGCTGACGACCAGGCCAGTGTTGCTTGTGTCAAGTTTGTGCTGACGACCAGGCCAGTGTTGCTTGTGTCAAGTTTGTGCTGACGGCCAGGCCAGTGTTGCTTGTGTCAAGTTTGTGCTGACGGCCAGGCCAGTGTTGCTTGTGTCAAGTTTGTGCTGACGGTCTATGGTGTTACGTTTCATTAATAATAATATTAATAATAATTCTCCACGGGGAAGTGGAAAAGAATTTTTCCTCCGACAACAGCTGTCAACAACATTTTATTTTTGAATCATTAATTTTAAAAGATTTTACGTTTTAAGTCGACGCTGCTAGTTTATTGTGTACCTCACACCCCAGATAATGTGGATACACAAAAGGTTTAGGAGCTAGAGGCTCCGAGAGCGTTAACAGGTGTCCCTTCTAGATTAATATTTACAATATGTTTTGTCTGTAGCAAACTAATTTAGGAAATTTGCTTAATATGTCTGGTATCTTATTTTCAATAATATGTTGCCTTGACGTATCACATAGATTATTATACTGTCTATTTCTATATTCCTCAATAAGTGGACAATTAAGCACATAGTGTTCAAGACAGTAACCATAGAGATGGCCACATACTTTGCATTTGATTTCATCATCATCTGTGTCTGCTAAACTGCCAGAAGTACTTGTAACAAAGCCTAAGCCTGGCCACTACAACATCAGTCAGTCTGTTCACATTGCAAGTTGTTCCTAAACGTCCTTATCTACGTTCATGTTATCATAGTGGATCTACTCAGGCTTCTAACTACATTCCTATAACATTCACCTTCATTATCTTCTCTTCTAATATTCATAATGCTGGAGACAGACACACCAAAGTCTCATTCTAAATTTTCTCTCAGAGTATTTTTTGACTAATTTATTAACTTTATCATGAAGGAGTGACTCAGTGTGTGATGGAATCCATAATAACTGTACGTTAGTGCCTTTTTCTCTGATTTTTTTAATATCTATTCCTGGCTTCTCCAATGACAAAGTGAGTCATGAGCTTCATTGATGATATAGAATCATTGATGATATAGAATCATTATTGATATAAAATCATTGATGATATAGGAGTCAAGTTCGGTGTTATCAGTTAACTTTAGAGTCAGTAAGAAGGTCAACAATTCAGGTTGTAATGTGGAAAGCCGGCTGTTAATTCTCACGTTCCTACACTTCTCATCCATGTAAGTGATAATCAGAAGGTATGCAGACCTGTTCAGTAGACTCCTACTTAGTTCCATTACTGCATATAATTTGTGACATAATATAACTAGCAGTTATGCTAGATATATATTCCTGAGCAGTTGCTTTGCAGATGATTTAAAGAGGGATTACACATGATGAGTTATCTGGGAGGGGCTTGCAGACATGTGATATTAAATGAATATACATCGTCCATGGAATGTTGTTGTCTACAATGATGTAGTTGGTGCGGGTTTAATTAAAACTTGAAACAAATACAAGTTTTAACATCTCGTTAATACGTGTGTTCATTGACTTCAGAACATGGGGTAGATTTATAGAGACAACGCCTGGTTCATTTTTAAGCCTTTTAATCCCAAATACAGTGTTCAACTCATTTATCTTATCCCTGACACTAGGAACACATAGCTCGTTCCTCATGTGAAGAACCTTGGTAGTTTTAGGACAGTCAAAAATAATTCTGAGGGCTTCGTTTTGCATTAGGTTCAAGGGCCGGAGAGAATTTTCTTTCGTTAATATTAAGATGGACGCAGCATAATCAATTAAGGATCAAATATAGGTTACGGACATCATTCTCACTATTCTCACTCGCGTCCTTCACAATCACTCTCCAGGTGTATGCTAATATTAGATGAGAAACATTCATGTTTGTGAATGTTTTGGCCCACTTATTTATGACGTCATTTTTCTCATCAAGAAATTGATGAACAGCATCACCACTCTAATTACTGGTTATTATATATATATATATATATATATATATATATATATATATATATATATATATATATATATATATATATATATTATTATTATTATTATCACACTGGCCGATTCCCACCAAGGCAGGGTGGCCCGAAAAAGAAAAACTTTCACCATCATTCACTCCATCACTGTCTTGCCAGAAGGGTGCTTTACACTACAGTTTTTAAACTGCAACATTAACATATATATATATATATATATATATATATATATATATATATATATATATATATATATATATATATATATATATATATATATATGTGTCGTGCCGAATAGGCAGAACTTGCGATCTTGGCTTAAATAGCAACGCTCATCTTGCCATATAGGACAAGTGAAAATTTGTGAATGCAATAATTTCGCCAAAATCATTCTGAACCTAACGAAAAAAATATATTTCACTGTGTTTGTTTAGTATTAAATTACTGTAAACAAATCTAAAATATATTTAGTTGGGTTAGGCTAAAATAAATTGCGCTTGTTATAATGAGGTTAGGTAAGTTTTCTAAGATTCTTTTGGTGTAAAATTAAAAATTTTTACACTAACATTAATGAAAAAAATATATCTTTAAACGTATAAGAAAAAATTTCAGAAAGGAATTAATTTTAAATGAGTTCTTGCTAATTGACCAGTTTTACATATTCGGCACGACACACACACACACACACACACACACACACACACACACACACACACACACACACACATACACACACACACACATACACGCACTTAAAAAGAAGGATGGAGGAATTCGGCCAATTGCAGTAGGCAACACGTTACGCCGCCTCGTATCCAAAGCTGCTGTCCGAAGTATTCGTGCACAGGCAGCCATGATGCTTCAACCAAACCAGCTTGGCTTTGGGGTCTCTCAAGGAAGTGAAGCAGCGGTTCATGCAACAAGGGCATATATCAACAACCTGCCTGAGGACAATGCAGTGGTAAAATTAGATTTCAAGAATGCGTTCAATCTCCTGAAAAGAGACGTGGTATTAGCAGCAGTACAAGAACATTTCCCTGGTCTCTTCCCTTTTGTTTCAGCTGGGTATAGCAAGGAATCAATGCTTCTCTTTGGAGAGCATGAAATCACATCATCAGAGGGTGTCCAACAAGGAGATCCTCTTGCACCATTTCTCTTCTGTATTGCAGTTAGGGAAATCACAGTCAGACTGACCAGCGAGCTAAACATCTGGTTCCTAGATGATGGCACACTAGCAGGTACAAAGGAGTCCCTCCTACATGACCTTACACAGGTAATGACACGGGGACAGGAAATGGGTCTCATCCTGAATCCATCCAAATGTGAAATCATCTCAGTCAGTCAACAAGTGATAAATGCAGTGAGATCAAAACTACCAGGAGCAGCAGTCATTGCCCCCACAAATAGTGTCTTGCTAGGAGCACCTCTGGGAAGCAATGCCATTGACACAATTCTCAGGAAGAAATTGGAAGAGTTAAGGAGAATGGAACAACGAATAGGCAATCTGGACACCCACGATGCCTTGTACCTTCTCACAAAGTGCTTGAGTCTGCCCAGGTTGACATATTTCCTAAGATGTGCACCTTCATATGATAACCCTATACTGCACGAATATGACAGTATTCTGAGGCAGATTTTTACGAAAGTACTTAACCTTACTCTAGAAGACGGGCAGTGGAACCAAGCTACACTTCCAGTCAGACTAGGAGGCATTGGGGTCCGCAAGTCATCACAGATTGCGTTACCTGCTTTTCTGTCCTCGTGTATTGCATCCAGAGAGCTTGTAGCAGCGATTCTCCCTGAACATCTTAGGGACAAGATTGGAGCCCAGGACCAAAAATTCATTGACGGAGCAATGATCTGGGATAATCTAACGGGCTCAGAAACCAGACCTGCTCCCCCCAACAACTACAAACAATCGCACTGGGATGGTCCAATAGTGGAAAATATAGCCTCAACGATGCTTCAGAGTGTGTCAGGGAAGGATAGAGCCCGCCTGCTGGTAGTGAGAGCCCCTCATGCTGGGGACTTTCTGTTGGCTGTTCCCAACTCCAGCCTTGGCACACGCCTCGACCCACAGACCATCCGCATCGGTGTTGCCCTTCGACTTGCCGCCCCTATTCTCGCCGAACACAGGTGTATTTGTGGCAGTGAAGCAGCAGACCGATTCGGGTACCATGGTCTTGTGTGCCGTAAATCCGAGGGAAAGATTGCAAGACATGAGGAGGTTAATAACATTATCAAGAGGAGCCTCACAACAGCTGGATGCCCAGCAGTAAGGGAGCCACCCCAACTATGCAGATCTGATGGCAACCAGAAGCGTCCAGATGGTATCACCCTTCAAGCCTGGACAGATGGGAAGCAGGTGGTGTGGGACTATACATGTGCATCTACCTTGGCTGATACCTATCTCCAATACACCAGGGAGGAAGGAGGGGCAGCTGCCAGCTTTAGGGAGTCCCAAAAGTCTAGAAAATATGGAGAACTTGCCCATCATTATATGTTTGTTCCCATAGGCTCAGAGACCCTTGGCTCATGGGGAAAGAGTGCATCTAATTTCCTTAAGGAGCTGGGAAAAAGACTCATCAGGGTAACTAGGGATCCCAGGGCAGCTAGTTTTCTGTTCCAGCGGCTCAGCGCGGCTGTTCAAAGGGGTAATGCATGCTGCATTTTGGGCACACGCCCCAGCTCTGAGGAGCTGGATGAGATTTTCGCCTTATAATCGGTGATACACACGTAACAACATGTATATATATATATATATATGTATGTATATATATATATATATATATATATATATATATCTATATATGTATATATATATATATATATATATATATATATATATATATATATATATATATGCCACCTTTATATCAGCAATGTATCTCTTAAATCTTCTGTGCCATATTATATATATATATATATATATATATATATATATATATATATATATATATATATATATATATATATATATATATATATATATATATATATACACACACACACACACACACACTTGCTGTTGTCCAAGCTCTTGTTTACTATCACCGGCATTTGTTAGTGCAGCTTGGAAGGTTCTGAGTACGTCTGGGGCTCCAGAATAACGACACGTGTTATCCATCCTTCTAGTACTGGTACCATGGCAGTACTAGTATTATGGCAGTACTAGTATTATGGCAGTACTGGTGCTATGCCAGTACTAGTACAATTGTAACACTAGTACTATGGCACTACCAGTACAATGGCAGTACTAGTACTATATCAGTACTAGTACAATGGTAGCACTAGTACTATGGCAGTACTAGCACTAGTAGTAGTACTATATCAGTACTGGTACTGTGGCAGTACTTGTACTATGTGAGTTCTAGAATTATGTGAGTGCTATTTTTATATGCGTACTAGTGCTATGTTAGTACTAGTACTATGTCAGTACTAGTGCTATATCAGTACTAGTACTGTGGTAGTACTTGCACTATGTGAGTGCTAGCACTATATGAGTACTAGTACTATATCAGTACTAGTACTATGGCAGTACTTGTACTGTGTGAGTACTAGTACTTTGTGAGTGCTAGTACTATAAAAGTACTAGTGCTATGTCAATACTAGTATTATGTCAGTACTAGTACTATATTAGTAAGAGGTCCAGCAACAACGGCAGCTGAAACACTATTTTGTCTCTCTCATTTTGTCTTGCTTCCAGATCAACACAAGGAAGGTAAACTCAGCAACGAAAATAGTGTTTCAGTTGCCGTTGTTGCTGAACCTGGTAATGTTTTCGAAGACTGTGCCTGCACACATCTAGTAATGTGAGGTTATGTGTCAACTGGTGATGGTGGTTCTGATGTTACAGAAGAAGTTGGTACAGTTTCTGGGGATGGTGTTGACGTAGTTCTAGAGACAGCTGGTACTGGTTATCTTTTTTTTTTCTATTCGCCGGTACTCTCCCGGCCCGGGTCTTTTCCAAGTAGTGGTGACCCGGCCTTGGCTCCCTATCTGGGGAGTATCTCGAGACCTAAGTCTCCCATGGGAGGAGGTACAAGTACCCCCTCATCTTTGGAACCAACTGTCCCCAGGCCTAGCCACAGTCCCCGCACTCACGGGGCTCGTAGGGAGAAGCTAGGTCAGCCATCTGCCCCGCCCCAAAGGGGCTCGTGGGGATGGCAGTCTTATGAGCTGCAGGTGATAGCAAGCTCAGGCCTTACACCCCTTTACTGGTTATCCTGGCCCGATTGCTGGAGACAGTGCTGGTATGGCTTTAGAATCTGCACCAGATAGGAATCCAGCCACTACGATTTCAAGCCACCAGAAAGCAGAATCGTGTAAACTCTATGCTTTGGGTATCTGTAGGGATGGAATATCTAGAGAAACGAATGGGACGTGCAATTTTAACCATTCAAAAAAATGCCGTAACCTGACAAAATGAGTGTGTATTCTACCCTCTGTAAACTGTTTCACAATAATATGTGTTATACACCAGTCTTTGATAAAGAATGCTGCAATACAAACTGCTCTGCATACCACTTAAAAGAGACCAGAAGGCATAGATTTTTCAGATCCAGGAAGCAGAAAAAATAGCATGAAGTGACAAAAATATTCCATCACCTCGGAACCTTGTTGGATTGTAAACACAATCCAGAACCACAGATATTAGTGCTAACAAAAACAGCCCACCAGCAAGCCATTTGTGTTCGAAAATATACAAGACCTTAAGCCATCCACCAACAACAAAATACCTTTCATTAGTGGAATGCTCGTGGAATCAAATATGATGTCTGCAGCTTTCACAGAGACCCACACAAATGACCACTTTGATAACGAAATATGGATATTAGTGTACAATTTATTTAGATGCGACAGGAATAATAGGTAACAAGGGACTGTTGGCTTGTATGTCAAAGAGTCTCTCATATGCACACAATATGATTTAGTTGAAGTTTTGGCTGTAAAGACTGTATATAAGATACCAGACACAACATTCCAACATTCAGGGAACGATTACCGAAAATTGAGGAATGTCTGGAAAATCTTCCAACCCCAGCCCCAAATATTTTGTTGTTTCGTGATTTCAGTTTAAAATATTTAAAATGTAAGAACGCTGAGAATAATTTTATAGCAGAAATAACCCCAGGAGGTAGCAGCACCTCAAATGAAAATTCTCACACAAGTGCGCCGATGAATCTCAGAAAATAGTGGAGCAAACAAGACTAGAACATACTCTTGACCTTATTTTCACAAATAATGATGACCTGGTACGAAATATAACAGTATCGTAGACAGTTAATTCAGATCACAGTCTAATCGAGGTTCAGACTTGTATACACAGGGACACTGACCAAGAAATTGCAGATTTAACTTCGTCAACAAGAATATCGACTGTGATCAAATAAATCATCTCTTTAAAGGAACATGCTGGAAGATACATGTATCTTAAATGACATGCATCCAAACCACTCTCTACAGGGACAAAATGTGTAGCAATTGAAGTATGTTCAACGCACATTCTCCTAAGGAAAAAGAAGAGAAGATGTAAACTACAAAGAAAGAGACGCTCTCTCTACAGGCGAAGACGAAGAATCATACAGCTTTTCATATGCAGAAGGAAAAATTGACTTAATAGAAAATAATGAATCTAAATTAAATGAATCTTACAGGATCCAGGAGAGACAGGTGAAGCTAAAAGCCATAAAAGAAATTGAAAGAAATCCCAAATATTTCTTTTCATATGCCAAAAACGGGGACATAAACTATATACAGTATAGCCCTTGCTTAAACAAACTGGGACTAACACTGATGACGGCAAACAAATGAGTGAGATACTGAAGTCTCAGTATGACAATATATTTAGTGAGCCGTTAATCAGAATCAAGATAGACCCAAAGTCTGATCAGCATCCCAAGAATTTCTGACATAACCCTAACACCACTGAAAAAGCCATTGCTAATAAACCAACACACTCTGCCGAAGGCCCAGACTCATGGAATTCCGTGATCAACAAGAGCTGCAAGAAGCCCTTATACAATAGAGAGGGAGCCCAGACACGGGAGTTATCCCAGAGTCGCTAAAAACAACGGATATTGCCCTACTCCACAAAGTTGGCAATAAAACAATAACAATAGCTCTAATGCCCAGCATAATAAAAATCTTCAAAATGGTTCTAAGAAGTCAGATCATCATGCAGTTCAACGTACGAACCACAGCCGGACTGTGATTCGTACGTTGGCTTGCGTGTGGCCAGCTGTAACAGCCTAGTTTATCAGGCCCTGAGCCACCGTGAGGCCTGGTCATGGAGTGGACCGCGAGTACGTTGCCCCCCAAAACTCCCGCAAAGTTGACTCCAAGTATGTCAGTACTAGTACTAGGTCAGTTCTAGCATCATGGCAGTACTAGTACTATGGGAGCACAAATACTATGTTAATAATGCTAAGGTAGTACTAGTACTATCAGAACTAGTACGATGTCAGTACTAGTAGCACTATGCCAGTACTAGTACAATGTCAGTACTAGTACGATGTCAGTACTAGTAGTACTATGCCAGTACTAGTACAATGACAGTACTAGTACCATTTCAGTACTAGTACTATGTCAGCAGTAGTACTGTGTCAGCAGTAGTACTGTGTCAGCACTAGTACTATGTCAGTACTAGTACTATGTCAGTACTAGTACTATGTCAGCACTAGTACTATGTCAGCAGTAGTACTGTGTCAGCACTAGTACTATGTCAGTACTAGTACTATGTCAGTACTAGTACTATGTCAGTACTAGTGCTATGTCAGTACTAGTACCATTTCAGTACTAGTACTATGTCAGCAGTAGTACTGTGTCAGCACTAGTACTATGTCAGCAGTAGTACTGTGTCAGCACTAGTACTATGTCAACACTAGTACTATGTCAGTACTAGTACTATGTCAGTACTAGTACTATCACAGTACTAGTGCTATGTCAGTACTAGTACTATGTCAGCACTAGTGCTATGTCAGTACTAGTACTATGTCAGTACAAGTACTATGTCAGCACTAGTACTATGTCAGTACTAGTACTATGTCAGTACTAGTACTATGTCAGCACTAGTACTATGTCAGTACTAGTACTATGTCAGCACTAGTACTATGTCTGTACTAGTACTATGTCAGTACTAGTACTATGTCAGCACTAGTACTATGTCAGTACTAGTACTATGTCAGTACTAGTACTATGTCTGTACTAGTACTATGTCAGCACTAGTACTATGTCAGTACTAGTACTATGTCAGCACTAGTACTATGTCAGTACCAGTACTCTGGCAGTACTAGTACTATGTCAGTACTAGTACTATGTCAGCCCTAGTACTATGTCAGTACTAGTACTATGTCAGCCCTAGTACTATGTCAGTACTAGTACTATGTCAGCCCTAGTGCTATGTCAGTACTAGTACTATGTCAGCCCTAGTTCTATGTCACTACTAGTACTGTGTCAGTACTAGTACTATGTCAGTACAAGTACTATGTCTGTACTAGTATTATGTCAGTACTAGTACTATGTCAGCCCCCTAGTACTATGTCAGTACTATTACTGTGTCAGTACTAGTATTATGTCAGTACAAGTACTGTGTCAGCACTAGTACTATGTCAGCCCTAGTACTATGTCAGTACTAGTACTATGTCAGCCCTAGTACTATGTCAGTACTAGTACTGTGTCAGTACTAGTACTATGTCAGTACTAGTACTATGCCAGCCCTAGTACTATGTCAGCTCTAGTACTGTGTCAGTACTAGTACTACTATGTCAGTACTAGTACTGTGTCAGTACTAGTACTGTGTCAGTACTAGTACTATGTCAGCCCTAGTACTATGTCAGTACTAGTACTGTGTCAGTACTAGTACTATGTCAGCCCTAGTACTATGTCAGTACTAGTGCTATGTCAGCCCTAGTACTATGTCAGTACTAGTACTGTGTCAGTACTAGTACTATGTCAGTACTAGTACTACTATGTCAGTACTAGTACTGTGTCAGCACTAGTACTATGTCAGTACTGTTACTATGTCAGTACTAGTACTGTGTCAGTACTGTTACTATGTTAGTACTAGTACTGTGTCAGTACTAGTACTATGTCAGTACTATTACTATGTCAGTACTAGTACTGTGTCAGAACTGTTACTATGTCAGCACTAGCACTGTGTCAGTACTGTTACTATGTCAGTACTAGTACTGTGTCAGTACTAGTACTGTGTCAGTACAGTTACTATGTCAGTACTAGTACTATGTTAGTACTAGTACTGTGTCAGTACTAGTACTGTGTCAGTACTGTTACTATGTCAGTACTAGTACTATGTCAGGACTAGTACTGTGTCAGTACTAGTCCTGTGTCAGTACTGTTACTACGTCAGTACTAGTACTGTGTCAGTACTAGTACTGTGTCAGTACTGTTACTATGTCAGTACTAGTACTAAGTCAGTACTAGTACTGTGTCAGTACTAGTACTGTGTCAGTACTGTTACTATGTCAGTACTAGTACTGTGTCAGTACTGTTACTATGTCAGTACTAGTACTGTGTCAGTACTAGTACTGTGTCAGTACTGTTACTATGTCAGTACTAGTACTATGTCAGTACTAGTACTGTGTCAGTACTAGTACTATGTCAGTACTAGTACTATGTCAGTACTGTTACTATGTCAGTACTAGTACTATGTCAGTACTGTTACTATGTCAGTACTAGTACTATGTCAGTACTGTTACTATGTCAGTACTAGTACTATGTCAGTACTGTTACTATGTCAGTACTATACTATGTCAGTACTGTACTATGTCAGTACTATACTATGTCAGTACTGTACTATGTCAGTACTATACTATGTCAGTACTATACTATGTCAGTACTATACTATGTCAGTACTATACTATGTCAGTACTGTACTATGTCAGTACTATACTATGTCAGTACTATACTATGTGAATACTGTACTATGTCAGTACTATACTATGTGAATACTGTACTATGTCAGTACTATACTATGTGAATACTGTACTATGTCAGTACTATACTATGTCAGTACTATACTATGTCAGTACTATACTATGTCAGTACTATACTATGTGAATACTGTACTATGTCAGTACTATACTATGTCAGTACTATACTATGTCAGTACTGTTACTATGTCAGTACTAGTACTGTGTCAGTACTGTTACTATGTCAGTACTAGTACTATGTCAGTACTGTTACTATGTCAGTACTAGTACTATGTCAGTACTGTTACTATGTCAGCACTGTTACTATGTCAGTACTAGTACTATGTCAGTACTGTTACTATGTCAGTACTGTTACTATGTCAGTACTAGTACTATGTCAGTACTGTTACTATGTCAGTACTGTTACTACGTCAGTACTAGTACTATGTCAGTATTGTTACTATGTCAGTACTAGTACTGTGTCAGTACTGTTACTATGTCAGTACTAGTACTATGTGAGTACTGTTACTATGTCAGTACTAGTACTATGTCAGTACTGTTACTATGTCAGTACTGTTACTATGTCAGTACTAGTACTATGTCAGTACTGTTACTATGTCAGTACTAGTACTATGTCAGTACTGTTACTATGTCAGTACTAGTACTATGTCAGTACTGTTACTATGTCAGTACTAGTACTATGTCAGTACTGTTACTATGTCAGTACTAGTACTATGTCAGTACTGTTACTATGTCAGTACTAGTACTATGTCAGTACTGTTACTATGTCAGTACTGTTACTATGTCAGTACTAGTACTATGTCAGTACTGTTACTATGTCAGCACTGTTACTATGTCAGTACTAGTACTGTGTCAGTACTGTTACTATGTCAGTACTAGTACTATGTCAGTACTGTAACTATGTCAGTACTATACTATGTCAGTACTATACTATGTCAGTACTATACTATGTCAGTACTATACTATGTCAGTACTATACTATGTCAGTACTATACTATGTCAGTACTATACTATGTCAGTACTATACTATGTCAGTACTATACTATGTCAGTACTATACTATGTCAGTACTATACTATGTCAGTACTATACTATGTCAGTACTATACTATGTCAGTACTATACTATGTCAGTACTATACTATGTCAGTACTATACTATGTCAGTACTAGTACTATGTCAGTACTAGTACTATGTCAGTACTAGTACTATGTCAGTACTAGTAATATGTCAGTACTAGTACTCTGGCAGTACTAGTACTATGTCAGTACTAGTACTATGTCAGTACTAGGACTATGTCACCACTAGTACTATGTCAGTACTAGTACTATGTCACCACTAGTACTATGTCAGTACTAGTACTATGTCAGTACTAGTACTATGACAGTACTAGTACTATGTCAGCACTAGTACTATGTCAGCACTAGTACTATGTCAGTACTAGTACTCTGGCAGTACTAGTACTATGCCAGTACTAGCACTATGTCAGCATTAGTACTATGTCAGTAGTAGTACTATGTCAGTACTAGTAGTATGTCAGTACTAGCACTATGTCAGTACTAGTACTATGTCAGTACTAGTAGTATGTCAATACTAATACTATGTCAGTACTAGTACTATGTCAGTACTAGCACTATGTCAGTACTAATACTATGACAGTACTAGTACTATGTCAGTACTAGCACTATGTCATTACTAGTACTATGTCAGTAATAGTACTATGTCAGTACTAGTACTATGTCAGTACTAGCACTATGTCAGTACTAGTACTATGCCAGTACTAGTACTATGTCAGTACTAGTACTATGTCAGTACAAGTACTATGTCAGTACTAGTACTATGTCAGTACTAGTACTATGTCAGTACTAGTACTATGCCAGTACTAGTACTATGTCAGTACTAGTACTATGTCAGTACTAGTACTATGTCAGTACTAGTACTATGTCAGTACTAGTACTATGGCAGTACTAGTACTTTGACAGTACTAGTACTATGTCAGCACTAGTACTATGTCAGCACTAGTACTATGTCAGTACTAGTACTCTGGCAGTACTAGTACTATGCCAGTACTAGCACTATGTCAGCATTAGTACTATGTCAGTAGTAGTACTATGTCAGTACTAGTAGTATGTCAGTACTAGCACTATGTCAGTACTAGTACTATGTCAGTACTAGCACTATGTCAGTACTAGTACTATGTCAGTACTAGTACTATGTCAGTACTAGTACTATGTCAGTACTAGTACTATGTCAGTACTAGTACTATGCCAGTACAAGCACTATGTCAGTACTATTACTATGTCAGTACTAGCACTATGTCAGTACTAGTACTATGTCAGTACTAGTACTATGTCAGTACTAGTACTATGTCAGTACTAGTACTATGTCAGTACTAGTACTATGTCAGTACTAGTACTATGTCAGTACTAGTACTATGTCAGTACTAGTACTATGTCAGTACTAGTACTATGTCAGTACTATACTATGTCAGTACTATACTATGTCAGTACTATACTATGTCAGTACTATACTATGTCAGTACTATACTATGTCAGTACTATACTATGTCAGTACTATACTATGTCAGTACTATACTATGTCAGTACTATACTATGTCAGTACTATACTATGTCAGTACTATACTATGTGAGTACTGTACTATGTCAGTACTATACTATGCCAGTACAAGCACTATGTCAGTACTATTACTATGTCAGTACTAGTACTATGTCAGTACTAGCACTATGTCAGTACTAGTACTGTCAGTACTAGTAATATGTCAGTACTAGTACTATGTCAGTACTAGTACTTTGTCAGTACTAGTACTATGTCAGTACTAGTACTATGTCAGTACTAGCACTATGTCAGTACTAGCACTATGTCAGTACTAGTACTATGTCAGTACTAGCACTATGTCAGTACTAGTACTATGTCAGTACTAGTACTATGTCAGTACTAGTACTATGTCAGTACTAGTACTATGTCAGTACTAGTACTATGTCAGTACTAGTACTATGTCAGGACTAGCACTATGTCAGTACTAGTACTATGTCAGTGCTAGTACTATGTCATTACTAGTACTATGTCAGTACTAGTACTATGTCAGTACTAGTACTATGTCAGTACTAGTACTATGTCAGTACTAGCACTATGTCAGTACTAGTACTATGTCAGTACTAGCACTATGTCAGTACTAATACTATGTCAGTACTAGTACTATGTCAGTACTAGCACTATGTCAGTACTAGCACTATGTCAGTACTAGTACTATGTCAGTACTAGCACTATGTCAGTACTAGTACTATGTCAGTACTAGCACTATGTCAGTACTAGTACTATGTCAGTACTAGTACTATGTCAGTACTAGTACTATGTCAGTACTAGCACTATGTCAGTACTAGTACTATGTCAGTACTAGTACTATGTCAGTACTAGTACTATGTCAGTACTAGCACTATGTCAGTACTAGTACTATGTCAGTACTAGTACTATGTCAGTACTAGCACTATGTCAGTACTAGTAACATTGTTCTGTGTTCTTTACCTCTGTCATCTTCTCAGTTCCTTTAGTCTCACTTCAATATCTATATTCTCATCATTATGTCTATTATATGATCTAGTCTTTGTCTCACCAATGATCTAGTCTTTTTCTCACTACTTATATAGTCTTTGTCTCACTACTGATCTAGTTTTTGTCTCACTATTGACCTATTCTTTGTCTCACTACTGATCTAGTTTTTGTCTCACTACTGACCTAGTCTTTGTCTCACTACTGACCTATTCTTTGTCTCACTACTGACCTAGTCTTTGTCTCACTACTGACCTAGTCTTTGTCTCACTACTGACCTAGTCTTTGTCTCACCAATGATCTAGTCTTTGTCTCACTACTGATTTAGTCTTTGTCTCACTACTGATTTAGTCTTTGTATCTAGATAATTCTATGCTTTAAAATTCTTGGTAATAATTTCCTCGTTTCCCCTTAATTCTTTGCTCTCAGAATTCTCTCTCTCTCTCTCTCTCTCTCTCTCTCTCTCTCTCTCTCTCTCTCTCTCTCTCTCTCTCTCTCTCTCTCTCTCTCTCTCTCTCTCTCTCTCTCTCTCTCTCTCTCTCTCTTTCTCTCTCTCTCTTTACCTGCACATGCCCAGTCTACCCTCTCTACCTTCCTCTCTTTCAACCCCCTCCTTCCCTCCCCCTTCTAATCCATATTGGTTTCTCACCCCCCTCTCTCTGCACACCCCTTCTGTCCCCCCTTCCCTTCAGCCGACCTCCCATCCTGCCCTTCTATACGGCTCTACCTGTTCTCTCTATCAGGATATTCCTGGCATGAACGCCAGGTCCTCCCGTGGACCCTAGTCCTTCCCTAGACCCTGGTCCTCCCCTGGATCCTGCTCCTTCCCTAGACCATGATCCTTCCCTGAACCTTGATACTGCACTGGGCCATGATTCTTCCCTTAACCATGATCTTGCCCTGGACCCTAGTCCCTTCCTGGGTCTTGATCCGGCCCTGGAACTATGGTGCTACACTTGCTGGTGTCCTACACGGACCATCATTCCCACTACTCAGGCACTAAACACTGGCTCATAGTGGTAAACATCACCAACTGTAACAACCGATCACTTGCCCACAGTGTTATGCAAGCCGGAATGAGTCTTCATTCGGATTATTTATCTCTCATGGTTACTAATCCAGGATGTCCCATGAAAGCCGTGCTGTGTGACTTGTTCTCTCTGATGGGAAGGGCCCGTGAGGGGTCTTCCCCAGGATGCGATTCACTACAGTTGATTAACACCTGCGAGAAAGAGAGCGATCCACCGAGTGAATATTAATAACCGGGAGAATAACCTGACCATTGAGTGTCATCCGGCTGCTCTTCAAGACCCCCTTTTCTTTGTAATACCGCCGGCTCAGGCTACTGCAAAAAAAAAACAAAAAAAAAAAACAAAGCGAGTTTCTTCTTATTTGCCTACCAGCACTTTCCTCGCGATCAGTTGTCTCGCCTCAATACACTGGCCAGGGCCACCGAGAGACTTCAGGAAAGATGAAATGGGAGCACTTACTGCGTGTGGGCGTCCGGAGGTGGAAGGTTTGAGCTGGGACTGGCGACGGGAGCCTCCGGGTGACGCCAGGCGGGCAAGTCTTCGGCGCGCGGCGGACGGCGGGACGCGGAGGCGTCGCCCTGGTTGGTCCGCGCACCTCGCCACACTCGTGAGGTCGTGTCGATATGCTGGGGTAAGCGCGAGCTCATTGGCTGGTAATCGGCGCGATGGCGGTTTCATTGGTTGGCGTGGGCGCCCGCCTCGCGGCGCCCACCAACGGGATGACGGCGCCAGATATTACGTCAACATAAGTGGGCGGGACTTACGACCGGTGGCGGGAAGGAGGGAGCGAGGGAGCGAGGGAGCGAGAGATGGAGGGGGGGGAGATGGGGGAAGAGAGGGAGGGGGCGAGAGAAACAAAACACTTTTCAAGAAAATACTCAGAAAAATAATACCGTGAGCTTGATTGAGGGAATGAATTTAGATCAATGTTTGCCACAACATGATCGTTCGAGAAGCAACATTCCAGTCAGCATCAACGAAGAATTCTGTCATGTCGTGGAGCGCTTCATGTTAACATGCACAGTGTGTGCATGCACGAACTTACAGGTTTCCAGAAGGCTTCAGCAGAACCTCAGCAGCCAGGTTCACTGCCTCAGGTAGCTACAGGCGCAAAGCTCCATAATGGAGAGACAGTCGGCGTCTCAGCAGCTTGTGATGCAAAAATCGATAAGATTATGAACATTCGAACGAGAGAGAGCTTAAAGCATAGCTACCACGAGGTTGCTCTGTGAGACTAGTGTGGGCGTCGGGGGGAGGGGGGCGCCGCTCCGTCCCACTGCTGCTGCTGCTGCTGCTGCTGATGCTGCTGCTGCTGCCAACAATGGTGGCTTGCAGGCTGCCAGAGTCTTGAGACTCGTGCAGTCCGGCCTCCTGAACTCCCTTCAGAAGAGTCTCTGGCAATACCTGCTGGAACACCTTGCACCGCCTCTTGCGCCACCGCTGCACCACCACCGCTAGCACCACCACCGCTAGCACCACCACCGCTAGCACCACCACCGCTAGCACCACCACCGCTAGCACCACCACCGCTAGCACCACCGCCGCTAGCACCACCGCCGCTAGCACCACCGCCGCTAGCACCACCGCCGCTAGCACCACCACCGCCTTTAACACCAACACATCCAATAACACTACCTTCAGCACCACCACCACCTCTAGCACTACCACTTCCAGCACCACCACCAAGTCCAACACCTTCAATAACACTTCCCCCAGCACCACCAACACCTCTAGCACCAATATCACTTCTAACATCAACATTTCCAATAACAATACCTCCAGCCTCACCATCACCTCTGGCACCACTATCTCCAGTAACAATACCGCCAGCACCACCATCCCAGCACCACCACCTAGAACAAATCCACCTCCAGCACCACCACCCCATCACCACCACCTCAGCATTATCACTAACACCTCCAGAACAACCACCTCCAGTACCGCCATCTCCAGTACCACCACCACACCACCACCACCAGCACCACCACCTCCAGCACCACTACCTCCAGCACCACTACCTCCAGCACTACCACTTTCAGTACAACCACTTCCAGCACCACTACCTCCAGCACTGCCACCTCCAACACAACCACCTCCAGCACTACCACCTTCAGCACCATCACTTTCAGCACTACCATCTCCAGCACCACCACCTTAAGCACCACCACTTCCAACACCACTAACTCCAGCAGTACCATCTCCATCACAACCACCTCCAGCACCACTGCCCCCAGCACTACCACTTTCAGCACTACCACCACCACCACTGCCACCATGACCACCATTACCACCACCACCACAATTACCACAACCACCACCACCATTACCATCACCACCATTTCCATCACCACAATTACCACCACTATCACCACCACCGTTACCACGTTCACCATTATTATCGCCACCACCACCATTACTACCATTACCACCATTACCACCATTACCACCAATACCACCACCTCCATCACCATCAATATGACCACCATTACCACCACCACCACCACCATCATCACCACCATTACCACCACCACCACCATTACCGCCACCACAACAACCACCACCACCACCATCATTACCATCACCACCAATATTAGCACCATCACCACCATTACCACCACCATCACCATTACCACCACCACCACCATTACCATCACCGCCACCACAACCACCACCACCACCATTACCACCACTACCATTACCATTACCACCACAACCACCACCATCACCACTACCATCACCACCACCTCAACTACCACCATCACCACTACCATCACCACCACCACATCTACCACCACCACAACCACCATCACCACCACCACCATTACCACCACCACCACCACCGCCACCACCACCACCACCACCACCACCACCACCACCACCACCACCACCACCATCACTACCACCTTCACCACCACCACCATTGCCACCACCATCACCACCACTACCATCACCACCACCTCCACCACCACCACCATTACCATTACCACCACCATCACCACCATTACCATAACCACCACCACCACCACCACGACCACCTCCACCACCACCACCACCACCACCACCACCACCACCATCACCACCACCACCACCACCACCACCATCACCACCACCTCCATCACCACCACCATCACCACCACCATCACCATCACCACCACCATCGCCACCACCTACACCACCACCAACACCACCACCACCACCACCACCACCACCACCACCACCACCACCACCACCACCACCACCACCATTACCTCCACCACCACCACCATTACCACCACAACCACCTCCACCACCTGTACCATCACCACCGATTTTACGGGACTGAAAAATTACCTGGGTGGGCTAAATTGAGATGTCCTGACTATGGGTCAGGTAGGTGATCTTGGTTGCCAATATGACGTTTTTCAGAGCATAGTTCTAGCTGCCCAGACAACTTTTGTTCCGAGTAGGGAAATTAGATCTAACAAAAATGATCCCAAATGAACGAACAATAGATTAAAACATCTCATTGGTCAAAAAAAAAAAAAGGCATATATAGGCGTATCAGAAGAGGGGATGGTCAGTTAAGAAATCAATATATTCAGTTAAAGAGAGAAATAAAAAAAAAGGAATAAGAAAAGCAAAAAGGGATTTTGAGGCTAAGGTCGCAAGGGATTCGAAGACTAACCCAAAAGGGTTCTTTCAGGTATACAGAAGTAAGATTAGGGACAAGATAGGCCCACTTAAGAGTAACTCAGGTCAGATCACTGACAGTGATAAGGGATGTGCGAAATTTTCAATACTTACTTTATCTCAGTTTTTACCCAGGAAAATACTAGCGAAATTCCTGAAATAAATTATGTAGAAAATGACGATAATAAACTATGCACGATTGCAGTAACTAGCGACATGGTCCTCAGATAAATAGAGAAATTAAAACCTAACAAATCCCCAGGCCCTGATGAACTGTTTGCAAGGGTGTTAAAGGAATGTAAAGAGGAACTTAGTATACCTTTGGCTAATCTTTTTAACATATCACTACAAACTGGCATAGTGGTATGCTTTGGCTAATCTTTTTAACATATCACTACAAACTGGCATAGTGCCTGATAAGTGGAAAATGGTAAATCTAATACCCATTTCTAAGGCAGGTGACAGGTCCTTAACTTCGAACTATAGACCATTAAGCCTTACCTCTATAGTTGGAAAATTTATGGAATCAATAATTGCCGAAGCAATTCGTAGCCATCTTGACAGGCACAGATTGATTAATGAATCTCAACACGGTTTTACAAAGGGGCGTTCTTGTCTTACGAATTTACTAACTTTTTTCACTAAGGTGTTTGAGGAGGTAGATCATGGTTATGAATATGATATTGTGTATATGGACTTCAGTAAGGCTTTCGACAGAGTTCCACACCAGAGGCTATTGAGGAAACTTAAGGTACACTGAATAGGAGGAGAAATTTTTTCCTGGTTAGAGGCATGGCTGACAAATAGACAGCAGAGAGTTTGCATAAATGGGGAGAAATCAGAATGGTGCCATGCCATAAGCGGTGTTCCTCAGGGGTCAGTGTTGGGCCCCTTGTTGTTTCACAATTTACATAAACGACATAGATGAGGGAATAAATAGCGACATTAGCAAATTTGCTGATGACACCAAAATAGGCCGTCCAATTCATTCTAACGAGGACACTAGAGCACTCCAGGATGATTTGAATAGACTGATGCAATGGTCGGAGAAGTGGCAAATGCAGTTTAATATTGACAGATGCAAAGTTCTAAATGTCGGACAGTTAAATAACCATGCCACATATAAACTAAATAATGTAGATCTTAATTCTACTGATTGCAAAAAGGATTTAGGAGTTCTGGTTAGCAGTAACCTAAAACCAAGACAACAGTGCATTAGTGTTCGCAATAAAGCTAACAGAAATCTTGGCTTCATATCTAGAAGTATAAATAATAGAAGTCCTCAGGTTGTTCTTCAACTCTATATATCCTTGGTTAGGCCTCATTTAGACTATGCTGCTCAGTTCTGGTCACCGTATTACAGAATGGATATAAATGCTCTGGAAAACGTACAGAGGAGGATGACAAAGATGATCCCATGTATCAGAAATCTTCCCTATGAGGATAGACTAAGGGCCCTGAATCTGCACTCTCTCGAAAGGCGTAGAATTAAGGGGGATGTGATCGAGGTGTATAAATGGAAAACAGGAATAAATAAAGGGGATGTAAATAGCGTGCTGAAAATTTCCAGCCAAGACAGGACTCGCAGCAATGGTTTCAAGTTGGAAAAATTCAGATTCAGGAAGGATATAGGAAAGCACTGGTTTGGTAATAGAGTTGTGGATGAGTGGAACAAACTCCCGAGTACAGTTATTCAGACTAAAACGTTGTGTAGTTTTAAAAATAGGTTAGATAAATACATGAGTGGGTGTGGGTGGGTGTGAGTTGGACCTGACTAGCTTGTGCTGCTGGGTCTGGTGCAGTGCTCCTTCCTTAAGTGGAAGTGGCTTGACTAGGTGGGTCACTGTGCTAAGGCGGGGGGATGGACCTGCTTCGCATGGGTCAGTAGCCCTTGTGCAGTATTCCTTCTTTGTTATGTTCTTATGTTCTTATTACTACCACCACCACCACCACCACCACCACCACCACCACCACCACCACCACCACCACCACCACCACCACCACCACCACCACCACCACCACCACCACCGCCACCACCGCAGCCACCACACCCACCACCACCACCGCCGCCACCACCACCACCACCACCACCACCGCCGCCGCCACCACCACCACCACCACCACCACCACCACCACCACCACCACCACCTCCACCACCACCTCAGCCACCACCTCCACCACCACCACCGCCTCCACAACCACCACCATTACCACCACCACCACCACCACCACCACCACCACCACCATTACCACCACCACCACCATTACCACCACCACCATCACCACCACCACCACCATTACCACCACCACCACCACCATTACCACCACCACCACCATTACCACCATCACCACCATTACCACCACCACCACCATTACCACCACCACCACCACCATTACCACCACCACCTTTACCATCACCACCATTACCACCACCACCACCACTACCTGTACTATCACCACCATCATTACCACCACCACCACCATTACCACCACCACCACCACCACCACTACCTGTACTATCACCACCATCATTACCACCACCACCACCACCATTACCACCACCACCACCATTACCACCACCACCACCACCATTACCACCACCACCACCATTACCACCACCACCACCACCATTACCACCACCACCACCATTACCACCACCACCACCACCATTACCACCACCACCACCACCATTACCACCACCACCACCACCATTACCACCACCACCACCATTACCACCATCACCACCATTACCACCACCACCACCATTACCACCACCACCACCACCACCACCTTTACCATCACCACCATTACCACCACCACCACCACAACCTGTACTATCACCACCATCATTACCACCACCACCACCATTACCACCACCACCGCTACCACCATTACCAACATTACCACCACTGCTGCCTCTTGTAGGTAGCAAGATGTTGTAAGATGTAGTGGACAACTCATCGCTCACGAAATCGTCATGACAAGATCGCAAACACCAGGGTACGGGTGGGGGTTGAACTTGAGTTCAATCCCCCAACCGTACTCTGGTTTGTTTGAAATCGTGTCATTGCGAGTTCGTGAGCCATGATGACGGCTTTGAGGGGACTTGAGCTAGAGTTCGTCACGGCCACGCTAGCTGGAGATTCATCTGTAAAAACTTGCATTTGTGGTCACAGTTGTGCCTATGCTAACCTTCCTATGGTGTAGAAATATACCTAGTTGGATGAATCTTATTGTAGCCAGCTGGCCCAGTGGTTTGCGCACTGGAGCACTTGCCGCGAGTTCAATCCCCACCCATACCGTGGTTTGGATATCTCATTGTTTGTAAGCGACCGCAAGTAAACATTAGAGCTCTGAACATTATTAATATCAGTTCATCATCATGAACATCATCACATCCATCATCATAAACATCAGTCGAATTGATATATGAACATCAGGCCTCAACATTTAAGTATCATGAATCTCAGTACTTGTCTAAGACCCGTAGTGCCAGTTATAATAAAATAATAATAATAATCTTTATTTCTACAAGTACATGTACAAGGTATTCAGGTCTAGCTGACATCAATGACATACTACTAAATAGAAAGCCCCTTGTTATGCTGAGCATTTCCTGATGCAACCTACTACCAGGTACCTATTTTACTAGTAGGTGGACATGGTCAGCAGGTGTCATAAGGAAACACGTCCTAATGTTTCCAGCCGTACCGGGGATCATCCCGGTGGTGAGGTGAGTGCGCTAGCAACCCAGCAACGGGACCATGAACCATCTGAGTACAGTCAGAAATGAGGAATTAAAGTACACATAGTGTATTTCTGCAACGTTTTTGAAGCTTTCTGTAGTGTTTTTGCTGAGTTTTGGTGGTTTGTTTTTTCAGTATTTTGTTGTGTTTTGTTATTATACTGGTCTTGTCGACCCTTTCTAGTTTAGTTATGTTCCCAACATTAGAACGTATTTGTACTTCTTATAACTGCGGTCCCGGATAACTTGAACAGATTTTTGAATAATAAGTCAAAGTGTGGTGAAGATTGGGAAGGCTCGTGGTTATAATAGTGACGACACTCACAGCTAGGGAAAACACTGCCTGTCTGGTGTTTACCAACTGGGGTGCGCGAGAGTCTCATGGTCTGAGGGATCCATTGAAGTGAGGGAACCTCCCCAGGCTTCCCTCTCTTCTTCCTCTGAAACGTCAGAAGGCAACAGCATCAGTTTTGACAGACCAGCTCATCCTACATAGCCGTGGTTAACAGTACTTCCAAGTTCCTGAGATAGCATGTAGGACATTTCTTTTTATTATATAGCCTTCATCGAGTGCAGGAAGAATACCCCACAACGAAGAGTTGAGATGAGCTACACTTGTCATGCTGTTACACCCGACGCATCCCACACTATTCCTATTAAACAGAATCCACATCATACTAACCCGGTTCAAACCATTCTATATAATGGCTTACATGAGTTTCCTGCTGGAAAATGATCGACTTATTAGGCCGGTGTTCTCACTAAAGCGAAGAGGTATTCTGTACTTAGAGTAGATGACATCAGTGACCTGCTAGGATAAACAAAATGTCTGAGAGAAGCTTACAACATTCCAGTACCTTATAACTCACGCCACAAATAGATTATGGACCTTGGAAGTATCTCTGGATTATCTTATCAAAATTAGTGAAACGTGTTGCACCTGGAGGCTTTATTCTTAAAGTTGCGTTCAGCAAGGTAAAGTGTCGCCTGGAGCGATTCATAACACGTCGGGCTTGACCGACGTGTTTGGTCAGGCATGGCCGGGCTTGACCGACGTGTTTGCTGAATTTCTCTCATGCCGCTCATCCGTTAAATTTACCAATAAGTCCGAGATATAACTTTATAGAGGAATAAACAATGCCAGAAAACTTATGAATGTCACAAGATCACTTAGCAGGGCGCCAATACTGCAAAGTCTCAGTTGATCCCTTCACAGTACATGTGGATGCTGGTGAGAGGCGAATTATTGCTGTTCGACAGAAAAATCATTGGTAGATGTTTTCCCTCAAGCTGAAAAAAATACCAGATAAATTATAGCGAGAAAGATACATGATAATATACACTTGGAAAATCCTAGAGGGACTAGTCCCAAATTTGCACACGAAAATCGGCAGGAGATGCAACATCCCTCCAATGAAAAGTAGGGGCGCCACGAGTACGTTAAGAGACAACACAGTTAAGTGTCAGGGGCCCAAGACTGTTCAGCTGCCTCCCAGCATACATAAGGGGGATCACCAATAGACCCCTGACTGTCTTCAAGAGGGAGCTTTACAGGCACCTAAAGTCAGTACCTGGCCAGCAGGGCTGTGGTTCGTATGTCGGCTTACGTGCGAGACCAGTAACAGCCTGGTTGATCAGGCCCTAATTCATTCAGGAAGCCTGGTCACAGACCGGGCCGCGGGGCGTTGACCCCCGAAACCCTCTCCAGGTATACTCCGGGTATAAAGACAGAGGTGCTTGCGTCTGATATTAATTTTAATAGATTTCGAAATGTACTTAGGCCCACCACCTCGTACAATTCTAACCATAACTTACTCACTTTTGTCCACAGTATGGGAAACAAAAATGTGTGATTGATGTACTGAGCTTCGTACTGCATGTTCTAACATGATCTGCACCTCAATTAATGTCTAGTGGGACCCTATCTATAGTGGAAACAGCAGACGGCTCTCTCCCCAGGATTTTGCTTCACCCTGACATGTATTGATTAAATGTAAATACATGGCTTGATTTTGGTTCTGGCTCATGGATAACAGTCGATCGCAAATAAACACTTTAAATCGATGAATGGTTATGAAAACCGACAAGTTGAAGAATTGAGACACTTATGCAACACATGGGAATCTTTATTGAAACGTTTCTTCAATAAAGATTCCCATGTGTTGCATAAGTGTCTCAATTCTTCAACTTTAAATCGAATTTTGGGATGACTATTTTTCTCCTCTTATGCTGGATAAATGGCTGAGTTTTCTGGGGATGCAACTTTACAGTATTATCACATAGGATGACCATTTTATGCACTGTATATTATGGGGCACATGTTGCAATGTTTTCTCTTGGTATTTGAGGAATTATAACCATCTGCCCCTTCAGGGTGACCCAATGTGTTTCAGGTGAGACATGAGTCTCGAGGGTAAAGGGAGGTAACGTGTGCTAGTTTACTGGTACCTATGCTGAAATAACCAAATAAGACTTGCATTCACTCTCTTGTTATAATATTATTTATTATTACAAGTTATTGTAATCAAAGATACGGTGTTAAGTGCTTTGTCAACAACTGATGTGCTCCTTCAACAAGCTATGTTAAAATAAGCTTCCCCCTAGATTTTGTTTTTCAACGCACCGGCCGTCTCCCACCGACGTAAAGTTTTCTTCTCATTACATTTAGTAATATATACAGGAGAAGGGGTTACTAGCACCTTGCTCCCGGCATTTTAGTTGCCTCTTACGACACGCAAAACTTATGGAGGAAGAATACTTTTCCACTTCCCCATGGAGACCACTAGAAATTATTTAACTTAAATATGCTGTACATGTTGCAATGTATAAATTGCGGAATGCTTTTACACATGCTTGATATTCATGTTTAATATTAACTCAACTGCACAGAGGCGTTGTGCTGCCGGTGAGGGGGTGTCAGTGAGTACTGACTTCTCTCCCTATCCTTCCAGCAGTCAGTAGTTTCTCAGCATCAGTGTTATATACCAGTTAGCTCTCTGTGCCCAGCTCACCAGTTAAGTTTCCATACCAAACATTATACAATTTTTACATATACTAGTCGTATTTTGTGACATTAAAATTATTATGCAATTAATAATCAGCATTTTATTTTAAATATTTTGTATTGAGTTTTGGGGACCGAACTGGCGTCCTTGCAAGTACTGTAGTGTGCATGTTAATTGGGACAGTGACGAAATAAGAAATTTATTTAGAAAATTAATGTTTATTTGAAAAAATACACGGTAATGATATGACAGATAATTGATTTAATAAGAGAAATGACTAACCTTTGCTTTTATACGCACTGTTACGCTCTTGCCATAGACTCGACCAATGTTGAACAAATTTTAGTAATTAGCTTCTCCATAGTTGAAGAGTCCTGTTCCGCGGTTCTGCATTTGGCTATTGCCCACAGATTCTCAAGTAGGTTGAGGTCAGGAGAGTTTCCAGGCCAATTTAGAACTCTTAACTCACTCTCTTTGAAGAACGTCAACATTTTTCTGGAAGTGTGGCATTTAGCAAGATCCTGCTGGAAAATGCCTTCTCCATCAAGAAAGTCTTTATCCACAATAAGAAGCAAATGGTTGCCAGGATTGCCTTGTATTTGTAACTGTTCATCGTTCCCTCAACTTTCACAAGCCGTCCAGCACCTTTAGTAGTAAATATGTCCACTCCAAAAAAGGTTCGCATTTGCTGTCTCACTACCACGGATATGTACTCATTTACTTCAAAATGCGCCTCGTCCGAAAATATAACTTTTCTCCATTCAGAATACCGCAGAATACCGCAGCCATTTTTTCAACATAGCAGAAGTCAATAATTGTTTCTTTACTGATTTTCTAGCAGTTCTGCCATCTTCAAGGAGCCTTCGTTGAACACTTGAAGAATCAACATCTAAGCCAGCTGAAGCCAAATCTCTCTGTAGATCTTTACTAGTTTCCTTGGAATCCTTCATATTATTTTTATGATAACCTTGTCATCGTGAGGTGTTGTCTTGTGTTTTCTTCCACATCTTCGTCGAAGCAGTGCTCCAGAATCACCAGTGTTGTCAACTCTCTTCAGAATCCCACCAACAGTTGACTTTGCTAGGCTTAAATATTCAGTGATCTGTCTGATATTCAGATCAGCATTTTCTAAGAGCTACAATACTTGCACTCTTCCTAGTGTAACATCCATCATGAATTTAAGCAGAATTTGGGAAAACCACATTCGCTCACGGAGCACACATACATAAATTGCCTTACAGAATAACAGCTGTTGCAGCACTGACGAGAGTCGCAAGATAACATCAGAGTTGGATGGTTGGCAGAAGTCGGTAGCAAACTCTTCTAAAACTATATTAATTAAGCCGGAGACTATGACATATTATGAAATAATCACAAATTCACTACTGTCCCAATTAATAATAATTATGTGGAAATATGCAGTAGAATAATCTTATATTATTATTGTTGTTGTTATTGTTGTTATTATTATTATTATTATTATTATTATTATTATTATTATTATTATTATTATTATTATTATTATTATTATTATTATTATTATTATTATTATTGTTATTATATTCATGGGAAGCGCTCAACCCGAAGAAGTCATACAGCATCCGAGAACGGCAGACAATTAGGCTAGAGATAAGGAAATCAAAGTTAGCTCCAATTTCTTAGAACAAAAACCCTCTACTGACGTTACAGCTGGCATTAAAGGCGCTGTAACTCTACTTACTCAAGTAGTGACTTAACATATGATGGAATGAGGCTTAGTCTGAAGGAATATATATATATATATATATATATATATATATATATATATATATATATATATATATATATATATATATATATATATATATATATATATATATATATATATATATATATATACGCATATACAGTTTTTGCACTAATCTCCACACAAGAGATTAGTGCAAAAACTGGAGGACCAAACAGAGATAACAAGGAAGGCACTACAATGGATCAGGGAATACTTGTCAGGAAGACAGCAGCGAGTAATGGTACGTGGCGAGGTGTCAGAGTGGGCACCTGTGACCAGCGGGGTCCCACAGGGGTCAGTCCTAGGACCAGTGCTGTTTCTGGTATTTGTGAACGACATGACGGAAGGAATAGACTCTGAGGTGTCCCTGTTTGCAGATGACGTGAAGTTGATGAGAAGAATTCATTCGATCGAAGACCAGGCAGAACTACAAAGGGATCTGGACAGGCTGCAGACCTGGTCCAGCAATTGGGTCCTGGAGTTCAACCTCACCAAGTGCAAAGCCATGAAGACTGGGGAAGGGCAAAGAAGACCGCAGACGGAGTACAGTCTAGGGGATCAGAGACTACAAACTTCACTCAAGGAAAAAGATCTTTGGGTGAGTATAACACCAGGCACATCTCCTGAAGCGCACATCAACCAAATAACTGCTGCAGCATATGGGCGCCTAGCAAACCTCAGAACAGCATTCTGACATCTTAATAAGGAATCGTTCAGGAACCTGTACACTATGCACGTTAGGCCCATATTGGAGTATGCGGCACCAGTTTGGAACCCACACCTAGCCAAGCACATAAAGAAACTAGAGAAAGTGCAAAGGTTTGCAACAAGACTAGTCCCAGAGATAAGGGGTATGTCCTACGAGGAGAGGTTAAGGGAAATCGACCTGACGACACTGGAGGATAGGAGAGATAGGGGGGACATGATAACGACATACAAAATACTGAGGGGAATTGACAAGGTGGACAAAGACAGGATGTTCCAGAGATGGGACACAGCAACAAGGGAACACAGTTGGAAGCTGAAGACACAGATGAATCACAGGGATGTTAAGAAGTATTTCTTCAGCCACAGAGTAGTCAGGAAGTGGAATAGTTTGGGAAGCGATGTAGTGGAGGCAGGATCCATACATAGCTTTAAGCAGAGGTACGATAAAGCTCACGGTTCAGGGAGAGTGACCTAGTAGCGACCAGTGAAGAGGCGGGGCCAGGAGCTAGGACTCGACCCTTGCATCCTCAACTAGGTGAGTACGCACACGCACACTAACACACACACACACACACACACACACACACACATATACACACACACACACACACACACACACACACACAAACACACACATACACACACATACACACACACACACACACATACACACACACACATACACACACACACACATACACACACACACACACACACACACACACACACACACACACACACACACACACACACACACACACACACACACACACACACACACACACACACACACACACACATACACACACACACATACACACACACACATACACACACACACACACACACACACACACATACACAAAAGGCAATGGGGCCAGATAACATCTCCCCATGGGTATTGAGAGAGGGAGCAGAGGCGCTATGTGTACCCCTAACAACAATATTCAATACATCTATCGAAACAGGGAGATTGCCTGAGGCATGGAAGAGAGCAAATGTAGTCCCAATCTTTAAAAAAGGAGACAGACATGAAGCATTAAACTACAGACCGATGTCACTGACATGTATAGTATGCAAAATCATGGAGAAGATTATCAGGAGAAGAGTGGTGGAACACCTAGAAAGGAACGATCTCATCAACAGCAGTCAACATGGTTTCAGGGACGGGAAATCCTGTGTCACAAACCTACTGGAGTTCTATGACATGGTGACAGCAGTAAGACAA
>NC_091293.1:46209286-46286786 GCF_038502225.1 Cherax quadricarinatus
GTCTTACTTATCAACCTGTCAGTATTGTATACCATTTTGATATTCACAGCGTCATTAGACTTGGTCACCTGAACTTCGTTACCTAACCAGTTAAGATAGCCATCTGTCTACCCAACCACCTGTACCTGTGGAGGATTTGGCTTGGAGTATGTGAACAAGTGAGCAATTTACCTCCGTCACAAAGGGAATGTCAATTTCTCGTCACCTCGGAGCTTTGGGAGAGAACATCAGTTGGCATGTTGACATAATTCTCTCTGTTCCAGAAAAGTAATGGACACCTGCTAACGATGGTTGACATTTTAACTAGATTCTCTGAGCTGGTTCCAATCCCTGACAAAATCGTTCAAAATGTAGCTGATATGTTCCATGAGCGTATTATTGTGCGTCATACTTGTCCTCGTGTCCAGTAACGGAACAAAATTTATTCAAGCGATCATGACAGATCTCTGCTCCAGGTTCAGCATTCACCAAACTCCAGTGACACCCGGCCATCTTGTCAGTAATGGTCTTGTCGAGTGCACAAACTGCAAGATACTTGACGTCTTACCCCTCAAGGGAGGTTCCTTGACGCTGGTGAGGGGTTCTTGATCTAGGGAATTGGATCTGTGCTCCAGTTCCCTGAATTGAGCCTGAATACCTTCCTTCCCTCCCCCCACATGCGTTGTATAATCCTAAGGGTTTAGTGCTCCCACATGATTATAATAATTGACGTCTTACGTGCACAATCAACCCTGAGTGTACCACATGGGATGCATTAATTCCAGAGGTTCACTACACTCTGAACTCTTCCTACAAGTCGGCTGGCGAGTGTCTGCACTTCGCAGTACGCTGTTGCGACTAGCGTTGTGCCATAATATATCTTGTTCTCGGCACCAAAACCCCTCTATAGCATAGATAATATCAGCGAAATGAATATACATAACACCCAAGTATTGCCTCAAAGTGCTCGTGAGAACCTTAAGAACGCAACTGATGCTTCCACGGTGATTCGTAATACGTCTGCCAAAGTAAGGTCATGCCGCAGAATTACAGCCAGAACCCAGGCATGCACAAGCTTCGCGCTAAGTTCGTGGGTCACTACCATGTATTCACCTATGCGGTTGCAGTCGTAGCTTGTGGCCCCGCTCCTGGAACCTCCGTTGCAGCAAATACTAGATGAAGGAGAATGCTACTGAGAAGACCTAGGAAGCACACATCGACCACAGGAAGTTGATGGACAATGAGCAGTCCGGAGCCACACTTGAGGACACAGCGCTAAAACCAAGTGACCATTCTGATGCCATTGCTTCTGACAACTCGACTTCCGTTTCCGCTGTCCCTCGTATCTCTTCCTACACCTCTGTCGCAGCTGACTCTCTTCTATCTGCTCGGCATTCGCATGGCCTTTTACTCAGACCAGTCCAAAGATTTCCATCCTCATGTGGCTTTTTGCGCCACACACACACACACACACACACACACACACACACACACACACACACACACACACACACACACACACACACACACACATATATATATATATATATATATATATATATATATATATATATATATATATATATATATATATATATATATGTATGTGTGTGTGTGTGTGTGGCGCAAAAAGCCACATATATATATATATATATATATATATATATATATATATATATATATATATATATATATATATATATATATATATATATATATATATATTTATATATATTTTTTTTAACAAGTCGGCCGTCTCCCACCGAGGCAGGGTGACCCAAAAAGAAAGAAAATTCCCAAAAAGAAAATACTTTCATCATCATTCAACACTTTCACCTCACTCACACATAATCACTGTTTTTGCAGAGGTGCTCAGAACACAACAGTTTAGAAGTATATACGTATAAAGACACACATTACATCTCTCCAAACTGCTAATATCCCGAACCCCTCCTTTAGAGTGCAGGCATTGTACTTCCCATTTCCAGGACTCAAGTCCGGCTATATAAAAATAACCGGTTTCCCTGAATCCTTTCACTAAATATTACCCTGCTCACACTCCAACAGATCGTCAGGTCCCAAATACCATTCGTCTCCATTCACTCCTATCTTACACGCTCATGCACGCCTGTTGAAAGTCCAAGCCCCTCGCCCATAAAACCTCCCTTACCCCTTCCTTCCAACCTTTTCGAGGACGACCCCTACCCCGCCTTCCTTCCCCTACAGATTTATACGCTCTCCATGTCATTCTACTTTGATCCATTCTCTCTAAATGACCAAACCACCTCAACAACCCCTCTTCTGCCCTCTGACTAATACTTTTATTAACTCCACACCTCCTAATTTCCACACTCCGAATTTTCTGCATAATATTTACACCACACATTGCCCTTAGACAGGACATCTCCACTGCCTCCAACCGCCTCCTCGCTGCAGCATTCACAACCCAAGCTTCACACCCATATAAGAGTGTTGATACTACTATACTTTCATATATTCCCTTCTTTGCCTCCATAGATAACGTTTTTTGACTCCACATATACCTCAATGCACCACTCACTTTTTTTCCTTCATCAATTCTATGATTAACCTCATCCTTCATAAATCCATCCGCCGACACTTCAACTCCCAAGTACCTGAAAACATTCACTTCTTCCATACTCCTCCTCCCCAATTTGATATCCAATTTTTCTTTATCTAAATCATTTGATACCCTCATCACCTTACTCTTTCCTATGTTCACTTTCAACTTTCTACCTTTACACACACTCCCAAACTCATCCACTAACGTTTGCAATTTTTCTTTAGAATCTCCCATAAGCACAGTATCATCAGCAAAAAGCAACTGTGTCAATTCCCATTTTGTATTTGATTCCCCATAATTTAATCCCACCCCTCTCCCGAACACCTTAGCATTTACTTCTTTTACAACCCCATCTATAAATATATTAAACAACCATGGTGACATTACACATCCCTGTCTAAGACCTACTTTTACCGTTTAGTAGTCTCCCTCTCTTCTACACACCCTAACCTGAGCCTCACTATCCTCATAAAAACTCTTTACAGCATTTAGTAACTTACCACCTATTCCATATACTTGCAACATCTGCCACATTGCTCCCCTATCTACTCGCTCTTGAGTGGTGACCTGTACTTTGAGTGCTGACCTGTACTTAACTCTGTGAAGAAGTGTCTTGTTTGCTCCCGTGGACTGAACCAAGATGCCCTCCATCGAGCAACTTTACCAGCAACTTAAGGAAGAATTGAGGGCAGCGAAGATGGAGATACGGCGACTGACCGAGGAAAACGAGAGGATTCGTAGTAGTCCTCCTGTTTCGAGTCCTCAGGTCAAGAAGGGATCGTGGTCAGTGGTTGGACAGCAGGGGACGACGAAGTTGACGATCAAGAAGACGAATGGAAAGCCAGAAACGATGAAGAAGAAAGAGACTGCTGTGGAAACTCCCGTGGAAACCTCCAACGCATTCTCGGTGCTACCCGACGAATGTGAGTCTACTACTGGGATCATCACGACGAACGACAACAAGGAAGGTAAGAATATTGTTGTTGTTGGGGATAGCCAGGTTAGATACATGGATAGGGCATTCTGCTTGAAGGACAGGAGTAGGAGACAAAGGGTATGCTTTCCTGGGGCTGGGATGGAGGACATTGTTAGCCGGCTTGACAACATCATGAACGGTAATGGGATCAATCCTATTATTTGCCTCAGTGCTGGAGGCAATGATGTAGGCAAGCGTAGAAGTGAGGATTTAGTTAGAAAGTTCAGGACAGCTATAGACATGATTAGGAAGAAGGGGGGGCGCCCTGTTATATGTGGCATTTTGCCAAGAAGAGGTGTTGGTAATGAATGGTTGTCCAGAGCAATTGGTATTAATTGTTGGCTGGATAAACACTGTAAGGATAATGCAGTACCATTCATTGACAACTGGGACAACTTCTATGGCCGAAATGACATGTATGCCAGGGATGGGGTTCACTTATCCAGGGCAGGTGTGGGTTTTCTTGCTAACTCAGTTGAGGGGGTTGTTAGGACTTTAAACTAGGATTAGTTAGAGGTATGGGTTTTGAAATGATTAATAGTGAATATGGATATATTGACTTATGCTCTGATATTAAGAATCTTAATAGTAACTGTCATGGAGTAACTCTGGGTAATGATAATTTCAGAAATTGTGTAAAAACAAAGATGAATAGGAAAAATGTGCAGAAGAAAAAACATATGATGGTATTTTATGCTAACAGTCGAAGTGCAAGAAATAAAATTAATGAACTACGTTTGGTAGCATGTGCTGGGAACTTTGATATCATTGCATTAACTGAAACGTGGTATGATTTAAAGAGTCGGGATATGACTGCTGAGTGTAATATTCAGGGATTTAAGTTATTCAATGTGGATAGATGTAATGGGAAGGGGGGAGGAGTTGCATTGTATGTTCGAGAAAATATTAATTGTTGCATAAAAAAAGGTATAAAAATAGATGGAGCAGTAACAGAGTCTGTTTGGGTAGAGTTCGTGGAGGGTCAAGAAAAACTAGTTCTAGGTGTAATATACCGACCTCCAGGCTTGGATCACGATAGAGGGAGACTTCTTTGGGACGAAATTGTTAGGGCTTCTGGACACAGTAACGTAGTCATAGTAGGGGACTTTAACTTTAGCCAAATTGACTGGAATTCTTTGACAGGTAATCTAGAGTCCAGTGACTTCATGGAAACAGTTCAGGACTGTTTTCTGAAACAGAGTGTGACTGAACCTACCAGGGGTAATAATTTGCTAGACCTAGTCTTGTCAAATAAGGAAACACTCGTGAATAATCTGGAGATCACTGAAGAGCTTGGCGCAAGTGATCACAAATCCATCACCTTTAGCATTAATTGGGAATGCAAGAATAATGATAATACAGTAAAAATCCCCGATTTTCGTTCTGCCGATTATAATGGACTTAGGGAACATCTGTCTAATCTTGATTGGGGTTATCTAGCTAATGATTTTATTGACGATAATCATACTTATGAATATGAAGGGATCTGCTTTTATGATTGTTTTCTTAATAATGTACACAGTGCCCAGAGTATATACATTCCCCAGAGAGAAATTAGGTCTAATAATAACGATCCCAAATGGGTTAACAGGAGGCTAAAGCATCTATTAGGGGAGAAAAGGGGAATTTATAGGCGCATCAGAAGAGGAGAGGTTAACCTTACTGACCAATATGTTCAGCTTAAAAGAGAAGTAAAAAAGGCGATTAGAAAGGCTAAACGTGACTATGAAATTAGAGTTGCTAATGAATCAAAGACTAATCCAAAGGGGTTCTTTCAAGTGTATAGGACGAAGGTGAAGGAAAAAGTAGGACCTCTGAAATCTGGGAATGGACAGCTGACGGATAATGAACTGGAAATGTGTTCCTTATTTAATGACTATTTTTTGTCAGTTTTTACACAGGAAGATGTAAATGAGATTCCAGTAATTAACAATTATTTAGTTCCTGATGAATTTAAGTTAACTAATATTACTGTCACGAGGGACATGGTTATTAAACAGATAGACAAACTGAAACAAAATAAGTCCCCGGGACCCGATGAGTTGTTTTCAAGGGTACTTAAGGAATGCAAGATGGAGCTTAGTCAGCCATTAACGAGTGTATTCAATGCGTCCATCCTTACCAGTGTTGTGCCAGAGTTGTGGAAAATGGCTAATGTGGTTCCTATATTCAAATCAGGGGATAAGTCCACTCCTTCAAATTACCGTCCAATAAGCCTGACATCTATAGTGGGCAAGTTATTAGAATCAATTATAGCTGACATTATCAGAAGTCACCTTGAAGAGCATAACTTGATAAATGAATCTCAGCATGGATTCACGAGAGGTCGTTCCTGCCTGACAAACTTACTGACGTTCTTCAATAGAACATTTGAGGCAGTTGACAGTGATAAGGAATATGATATTGTTTATTTGGATTTTAGTAAAGCCTTCGACAGAGTACCTCACAAGAGACTCTTAAGAAAAGTGGCAGCTCATGGTATAGGAGGTAAAGTTCTAGCATGGATTGAGGCATGGCTTACCAATAGAAAGCAGAGAGTTACCATTAATGGAGTGAAATCTGAATGGGGATTAGTCACTAGTGGCGTTCCACAAGGATCAGTTTTAGGCCCTCTCTTGTTCATAATTTACATTAATGACCTTGATGAAGGGATTACTAGTGACATGAGTAAGTTTGCTGATGATACAAAGATAGGCCGTATAATTCACTCTGAGGAGGATATCAATGAACTCCAGGACGATTTGAACAAATTAATGTCTTGGTCTGAGAAATGGCAGATGAAGTTTAATGTGGATAAGTGTAAGGTACTTGCCCTTGGTAATGAAAATAACCCTCGAAGCTATAATCTAGGTGAAGTAGAGCTTGGTCATACAGAATGTGAAAAAGACTTGGGAGTCATGGTAAGCAGAAATCTAAAGCCAAGACAGCAGTGCCTCAGTGTGCGCAACAAGGCCAACAGATTACTTGGATTTATCTCAAGAAGTATAAGTAACAGAAGTCCAAAAGTTATTTTACAGCTCTATACATCACTAGTGAGGCCTCATTTAGATTATGCTGCTCAGTTTTGGTCCCCTTACTACAGGATGGACATAGACTCATTAGAGAACATACAGAGAAGAATGACTAAAATGATTTACTGTGTAAGGAACCTCCCGTATGAAGATAGACTTAAAGCCTTAAATCTCCACTCTCTGGAGAGGCGTAGAATGAGGGGAGATATCATTGAAGTGTATAAGTGGATGACGGGCATAAACAAGGGAGACATTAATAAAGTACTGAGGGTGTCGAACCAGGTAAGAACCAGGAATAATGGATTTAAGTTGGATAAATTTAGATTTAGAAAGGACATAGGTAAGTACTGGTTTTGTTAGGTAAGACACATATGCAACAGTTAGGTATCTTTATTTCGAAACGTTTCGCCTACACAGTAGGCTTCTTCAGTCGAGTACAGAAAAGTTGATGGAAGCAGAAGATACTTGAAGACGATGTAATCAGTCCATCACCCTTAAAGTTTTGAGGTGGTCAGTCCCTCAGTCTGGAGAAGAGCATTGTTCCGTTGTCTGAAACAATATGAAGTTGAAGTGACAGGATGGAGCCTTTATATAGTGCCAGGAGGTGAGACGGAGGTTGCTTTGGGAGGGCAGGTCCCTCTCAAACCCAGCCGTTCTCACTAGTAGAGGTCGAAGTTGATGGTCTGTACCAAGATACCCTTGTGTTGCAGTGTCTGACAGAATGAACATTAAAATGGTATAAAATACCGACAGATTGTTAGGTAAGACACATATGCAACAGTTAGGTATCTTTATTTCGAAACGTTTCGCCTACACAGTAGGCTTCTTCAGTCGAGTACAGAAAAGTTGATGGAAGCAGAAGATACTTGAAGACGATGTAATCAGTCCATCACCCTTAAAGTTTTGAGGTGGTCAGTCCCTCAGTCTGGAGAAGAGCATTGTTCCGTTGTCTGAAACAATATGAAGTTGAAGTGACAGGATGGAGCCTTTATATAGTGCCAGGAGGTGAGACGGAGGTTGCTTTGGGAGGGCAGGTCCCTCTCAAACCCAGCCGTTCTCACTAGTAGAGGTCGAAGTTGATGGTCTGTACCAAGATACCCTTGTGTTGCAGTGTCTGACAGAATGAACATTAAAATGGTATAAAATACCGACAGATTGTTAGGTAAGACACATATGCAACAGTTAGGTATCTTTATTTCGAAACGTTTCGCCTACACAGTAGGCTTCTTCAGTCGAGTACAGAAAAGTTGATGGAAGCAGAAGATACTTGAAGACGATGTAATCAGTCCATCACCCTTAAAGTTTTGAGGTGGTCAGTCCCTCAGTCTGGAGAAGAGCATTGTTCCGTTGTCTGAAACAATATGAAGTTGAAGTGAGAGGATGGAGCCTTTATATAGTGCCAGGAGGTGAGACGGAGGTTGCTTTGGGAGGGCAGGTCCCTCTCAAACCCAGCCGTTCTCACTAGTAGAGGTCGAAGTTGATGGTCTGTACCAAGATACCCTTGTGTTGCAGTGTCTGACAGAATGAACATTAAAATGGTATAAAATACCGACAGATTGTTAGGTAAGACACATATGCAACAGTTAGGTATCTTTATTTCGAAACGTTTCGCCTACACAGTAGGCTTCTTCAGTCGAGTACAGAAAAGTTGATGGAAGCAGAAGATACTTGAAGACGATGTAATCAGTCCATCACCCTTAAAGTTTTGAGGTGGTCAGTCCCTCAGTCTGGAGAAGAGCATTGTTCCGTTGTCTGAAACAATATGAAGTTGAAGTGACAGGATGGAGCCTTTATATAGTGCCAGGAGGTGAGACGGAGGTTGCTTTGGGAGGGCAGGTCCCTCTCAAACCCAGCCGTTCTCACTAGTAGAGGTCGAAGTTGATGGTCTGTACCAAGATACCCTTGTGTTGCAGTGTCTGACAGAATGAACATTAAAATGGTATAAAATACCGACAGATTGTTAAGTAAGACACATATGCAACAGTTAGGTATCTTCATTTCGAAACGTTTCGCCTACACAGTAGGCTTCTTCAGTCGAGTACAGAAAAGTTGATGGAAGCAGAAGATACTGTCGGTATTTTATACCATTTTAATGTTCATTCTGTCAGACACTGCAACACAAGTGTATCTTGGTACAGACCATCAACTTCGACCTCTACTAGTGAGAACGGCTGGGTTTGAGAGGGACCTGCCCTCCCAAAGCAACCTCCGTCTCACCTCCTGGCACTATATAAAGGCTCCATCCTGTCACTTCAACTTCATATTGTTTCAGACAACGGAACAATGCTCTTCTCCAGACTGAGGGACTGACCACCTCAAAACTTTAAGGGTGATGGACTGATTACATCGTCTTCAAGTATCTTCTGCTTCCATCAACTTTTCTGTACTCGACTGAAGAAGCCTACTGTGTAGGCGAAACGTTTCGAAATAAAGATACCTAACTGTTGCATATGTGTCTTACCTAACAATCTGTCGGTATTTTATACCATTTTAATGTTCAAGTACTGGTTTTCTAACAGAGTTGTAGATGCGTGGAACAGTCTTCCCAGTGGGGTGATAGAGGCTAGGACCTTGGGTAGCTTTAAGAAGAGACTGGACAAATATATGAGCGGGAGGGGCTGGGTTTGATTGGTGTTGGGGGGTGCGGGAGTTGTTTCTTGAGTAGCTTTAGGTAGATGTCGTTTTGATAAGGACCTGCCTCGTATGGGCCAGTAGGCCTTCTGCAGTGTTCCTACATTCTTATGTTCTTATGTTCTTATGTTCTCTGTCATATGCCTTTTCTAAATCCATAAATGCAATAAAAACTTCCCTACCTTCATCTAAATACTGTTCACATATATGCTTCAATGTAAACACTTGATCTACACATCCCCTGCCCACTCTGAAACCTCCCTGCTCATCCGCAATCCTACATTCTGTCTTACCTCTAATTCTTTCAATTATAACCCTACCGTACACTTTTCCTGGTATACTCAGTAAACTTATTCCTCTATAATTTTTACAATCTCTTTTGTCCCCTTTCCCTTTATATAAAGGGACTATACATGTTCTCTGCCAATCCCTAGGTAGCTTCCCCTCTTTCATACATTTATTAAACAAAAATACCAACCACTCCAACACTATATCCTCCCCTGCTTTTAACATTTCTGTCATGATCACGTCAATTCCAGCTGCTTTACTCCCTTTCATTCTACATAATGCCTCACGCACCTCTCCCACACTCACATCCTGTTCTTCACTCCTAAAGATCGTATACCTCCCTGGCCAATGCATGAAATTACCGCTTCCCTTTCTTCATCGACATTTAAAAGTTCCTCAAAATACTCTCGCTATCTACCCAAAACCTCCATCTCACCATCTACTAACTCTCCTACTCTGTTTTTAACTGACAAATCCATTTGCTCTCTAGGATTTCTTAAGTTGTTTAACTCACTCCAAATTTTTTTCCTATTTTCATTAAAATTTCTTGACAGTGCCTCTCCCACTCTATCATCTGCTCTCCTTTTGCACTCTCTCACCACTCTCTTCACCTTTCTTTTACTCTCCATATACTCTACTCTTCTTATAACACTTCTGCTTTGTAAAAACCTCTCATAAGCTAACTTTTTCTCTTTTATCACACCCTTTAAGAACATAAGAACATAAGAATGTAGGAACACTGCAGAAGGCCTACTGGCCCATACGAGGCAGGTCCTTATCAAAACGACGTCTACCTAAAGCTACCCAAGAAATAACTCCCGTACCCCATGACACCAATCAAACCCAGCCCCTCCCACTCATATATTTGTCCAGTCTCTTCTTAAGTTTATCTTAATACGGGAGGTTCCTTACACAGTAAATCATTTTAGTCATCCTTCTCTGTATGTTCTCTAATGAGTCTATGTCCATCCTGTAGTAAGGGGACCAAAACTGAGCAGCATAATCTAAATGAGGCCTCACTTGTGATGTATAGAGCTGTAAAATAACTTTTGGACTTCTGTTACTTATACTTCTTGAGATAAATTCAAGTAATCTGTTGGCCTTGTTGCGCACACTAAGGCACTGCTGTCTTGGCTTTAGATTTCTGCTTGTTAGGTAAGACACATATGCAACAGTTAGACAATTTTATTCCGAAACGTTTCGCCTACACAGTAGGCTTCTTCAGTCGAATACAGAAAGTAGGCAGGAACAGTAGAGATGTGAAGACGATGTAATCAGTCCATCACCCTTAAAGTCGTAGAATTTGAGGTTGTCAGTCCCTCGGCCTGGAGAAGTTCAGTTCCATAGTCAGGAACTATCTGAAGATCAAGCGACATATGGAACTGAACTTCTCCAGGCCGAGGGACTGACAACCTCAAATTCTACGACTTTAAGGGTGATGGACTGATTACATCGTCTTCACATCTCTACTGTTCCTGCCTACTTTCTGTATTCGACTGAAGAAGCCTACTGTGTAGGCGAAACGTTTCGGAATAAAATTGTCTAACTGTTGCATATGTGTCTTACCTAACAACCTGTCGGTATTGTATACCATTTTGATGTTCAGATTTCTGCTTACCATGACTCCCAAGTCTTTTTCACATTCTGTATGACCAAGATCTACTTCACCTAGATTATAGCTTCGAGGGTTATTTTCATTACCAAGGGCAAGTACCTTACACTTATCCACATTAAACTTCATCTGCCATTTTTCAGACCAAGACATTAATTTGTTCAAATCGTCCTGGAGTTCATTGATATCCTCCTCAGAATGAATTATACGGCCTATCTTTGTATCATCAGCAAACTTACTTATGTCACTAGTAATCCCTTCATCAAGGTCATTAATGTAAATTATGAACAGGAGAGGGCCTAAAACTGATCCTTGTGGAACGCCACTAGTGACTAATCCCCATTCAGATTTCACTCCATTAATGGTAACTCTCTGCTTTCTATTGGTAAGCCATGCCTCAATCCATGCTAGAACTTTACCTCCTATACCATGAGCTGCCACTTTTCTTAAGAGTCTCTTGTGAGGTACTCTGTCGAAGGCCTTACTAAAATCCAAATAAACAATATCATACTCCCTATCACTGTCAACTGCCTCAAATGTTCTATTGAAGAACGTCAGTAAGTTTGTCAGGCAGGAACGACCTCTCGTGAATCCATGCTGAGATTCATTTATCAAGTTATGCTCTTCAAGGTGACTTCTGATAATGTCAGCTATAATTGATTCTAATAACTTGCCCACTATAGATGTCAGGCTTATTGGACGGTAATTTGAAGGAGTGGACTTATCCCCTGATTTGAATATAGGAACCACATTAGCCATCTTCCACAACTCTGGCACAACACTGGTAAGGATGGCCGCTTGTTAGGTAAGACACATATGCAACAGTTAGGTATCTTTATTTTGAAACGTTTCGCCTACACAGTAGGCTTCTTCAGTCGAGTACAGAAAAGTTGATAGAAGCAGAAGATACTTGAAGACGATGTAATCAGTCCATCACCCTTAAAGTTTTGAGGTGGTCAGTCCCTCAGTCTGGAGAAGAGCATTGTTCCGTTGTCTGAAACAATATGAAGTTGAAGTGACAGAATCGGGCCTTATATAGTGCCAGGAGGTGAGACGTAGGTTGATTTGGGAGGGCAGGTCCCTCTCAAACCCAGCCGTTCTCACTAGTAGAGGTTGTCGAAGTAGATGGTCTGTACCAAGATACCCTTGTGTTGCAGTGTCTGACAGAATGAACATTAAAATGGTATAAAATACCGACAGATTGTTAGGTAAGACACATATGCAACAGTTAGGTATCTTTATTTTGAAACGTTTCGCCTACACAGTAGGCTTCTTCAGTCGAGTACAGAAAAGTTGATAGAAGCAGAAGATACTTGAAGACGATGTAATCAGTCCATCACCCTTAAAGTTTTGAGGTGGTCAGTCCCTCAGTCTGGAGAAGAGCATTGTTCCGTTGTCTGAAACAATATGAAGTTGAAGTGACAGAATCGGGCCTTATGTAGTGCCAGGAGGTGAGACGTAGGTTGATTTGGGAGGGCAGGTCCCTCTCAAACCCAGCCGTTCTCACTAGTAGAGGTTGTCGAAGTAGATGGTCTGTACCAAGATACCCTTGTGTTGCAGTGTCTGACAGAATGAACATTAAAATGGTATAAAATACCGACAGATTGTTAGGTAAGACACATATGCAACAGTTAGGTATCTTTATTTTGAAACGTTTCGCCTACACAGTAGGCTTCTTCAGTCGAGTACAGAAAAGTTGATAGAAGCAGAAGATACTTGAAGACGATGTAATCAGTCCATCACCCTTAAAGTTTTGAGGTGGTCAGTCCCTCAGTCTGGAGAAGAGCATTGTTCCGTTGTCTGAAACAATATGAAGTTGAAGTGACAGAATCGGGCCTTATGTAGTGCCAGGAGGTGAGACGTAGGTTGATTTGGGAGGGCAGGTCCCTCTCAAACCCAGCCGTTCTCACTAGTAGAGGTTGTCGAAGTAGATGGTCTGTACCAAGATACCCTTGTGTTGCAGTGTCTGACAGAATGAACATTAAAATGGTATAAAATACCGACAGATTGTTAGGTAAACACATATGCAACAGTTAGGTATCTTTATTTTGTAATAAAGTTGGTAGAATTACCGACAATATGTAAAGTAAAAGGACACAAGTGCAACTAATGTGACATTTATTGTGGCAACGTTTCGCTCTCCAGGAGCTTTATCAAGCTCCTTATTTTGAAACGTTTCGCCTACACAGTAGGCTTCTTCAGTCGAGTACAGAAAAGTTGATAGAAGCAGAAGATACTTGAAGACGATGTAATCAGTCCATCACCCTTAAAGTTTTGAGGTGGTCAGTCCCTCAGTCTGGAGAAGAGCATTGTTCCGTTGTCTGAAACAATATGAAGTTGAAGTGACAGAATCGGGCCAGGAGGTGAGTCTTACCTAACAATCTGTCGGTATTTTATACCATTTTAATGTTCATTCTGTCAGACACTGCAACACAAGGGTATCTTGGTACAGACCATCTACTTCGACAACCTCTACTAGTGAGAACGGCTGGGTTTGAGAGGGACCTGCCCTCCCAAATCAACCTACGTCTCACCTCCTGGCACTATATAAGGCCCGATTCTGTCACTTCAACTTCATATTGTTTCAGACAACGGAACAATGCTCTTCTCCAGACTGAGGGACTGACCACCTCAAAACTTTAAGGGTGATGGACTGATTACATCGTCTTCAAGTATCTTCTGCTTCTATCAACTTTTCTGTACTCGACTGAAGAAGCCTACTGTGTAGGCGAAACGTTTCAAAATAAAGATACCTAACTGTTGCATATGTGTCTTACCTAACAATCTGTCGGTATTTTATACCATTTTAATGTTCAAGGATGGCCGCATTGAATACACTCGTTAATGGCTGACTAAGCTCCATCTTGCATTCCTTAAGTACCCTTGAAAACAACTCATCGGGTCCCGGGGACTTATTTTGTTTCAGTTTGTCTATCTGTTTAATAACCATGTCCCTCGTGACAGTAATATTAGTTAACTTAAATTCATCAGGAACTCCTCTTTCATCCTGCACCCACCCTCCTATAACCACAAACTTCTGCCTCACATTCCAATACTGCATTTTTAAAACTATTCCAACCCTCTTCAACCCCTCCCCCCCCCACTACTCATACTTGCACCAGCCCACCTTTCTGCCAATAGTTGCTTATATCTCACCCAAACTTCCTCCTCCCTTAGTTTATACACTTTCACCTCCCTCTTGCTTGTTGTTGCCATTTTCCTCTTTTCCCATCCACCTCTTACTCTAACTGTAGCTACAACTAATTAATGATCCGATATATCAGTTGCCCCTCTATAAACGTGTACATCATGGAGCCTACCCATCAACCTTTTATTCACCAATACATAATCTAACAAACTAGTTTCATTACGTGCTGTATCATACCTTGTATATTTATTTATCCTCTTCTTCATAAAATATGTATTACTTATTACTAAACCTCTTTCTACACATAGCTCAATTAAAGGCTCCCCATTTTCATTTACCCCTGGCACCCAAATTTACCTACTACTCCCTCCACAACATTTTTGCCCACTTTAGCATTGAAATCCCCAACCACCATTGCTCTCACGCTTGGTTCAAAACTCCCCACACATTCACTCAACATTTCCCAAACTCTCTTTCTCTCCTCTACACTTCTCTCTTCTCCAGGTGCATATACGCTTACTATAACCCACTTTTCACATCCAACCTTTATTTTAATCCACATAATCCTTGAATTAATACAATTATAGTCCCTCTTTTCCTGCCATAGCTTATCCTTCAACATTATTGCCACTCCTTCTTTAGCTCTAACTCTATTTGAAACCCCTGACCTAATCCCATTTATTCTTCTCCACTGAAACTCTCCCACCCCCTTCAGCTTTGTTCCACTTAAACCCAGGACATCCAGCTGCTTCTCATTCATAACATATATTTGTATATATATATATATATATATATATATATATATATATATATATATATATATATATATATATATATCTATGTATGTATGTATATATATATATACCCTGCCTCGGTGGGAGAAGGCTATATAGACTGCTTGTTGAGGTGGGTATTCAAACAGAAGGAGGCTGAAATTAATCCTTGAGATACCACTGCCACGAGTGTCCTCGGAACACGAGAAAAACATGCAGCTCTGCTGCATGCGTGATCTATGAAGGATCGCTGACTCAGAGGTAAAGGTGATGCGTATGTTGTGTTGTCTCTTGAGGCGGTGCAACGTACGTAGGGTCGAGTCCTGGCCTGCTGCAGTTTGGTAAATGAATTAAAATAACTTGCTTCGTGATTTCATTGCTCTCTCTCTCTCTCTCTCTATATATATATATATATATATATATATATATATATATATATATATATATATATATATATATATAATATATATATATATGCAGAACAAGCCTCATGAGGATGGAAATCTTTAGCTCTAGATCATTCATACTCTCGTGCGTCGTCAAGAACTATACAAGACAGCAATAGATAGGAGAGGAAATTTTCTAAGACAAGGCAGAAGGTATCAGTGGCAGCCTATGACACAGAGTGAGGATTATCACCGACCCAGACACCTACCTCAACCTGTCCCTTACATCCTTCCAGGGTAAGGGCAAGTAGAGGAAATCAGTGATTTACAGACAGCAAGTTACATCTAATTGATATCAACTGATCTGTTACCATATGGAATTATTTCACCAAAGTGGTTAATGCAACTCCAAACTCAAGCTTTACGTAACATTGCAATATTATTCAGATTTTCTAGTTGTCAACTTATACTATCATTACGTCAGAATGTTCCAGAAGTGTCAGCAGAGTAGGGATTCTATACAGATTTCTACGTATTTACTTGTTACCCACATGTTTACCTGTTACCCACATATTTACCTGTTACCCACATATTTACCTGTTACCCACATATCTGCCTGTTACCCACATATCTGCCTGTTACCCACATATCTGCCTGTTACCCACATATCTGCCTGTTACCCACATATCTGCCTGTTACCCACATATTTGCCTATGCTGCTCCATGACGGTTGCACTGTTTTTTAACACTAGAACCACAGAGGCTATGAGTCACTACCCGACCTCTCTAGGCTCTCCTAAGAAACTTACATATATGATATTATGTAAGTTGTAGTCACATCAGTTTGTGTAAATGTACTTGTATGCACGGCCTAAGCAGATACGGTAGTGCCGTATATGGAAGTCCGCATATACGGCACTACCGAAGGTGGAACGCAATCTCCGACGGGCGAAATGTGTGGAACAGTCTATCATAGTCTAGCATCATTATGAAACCAGAGTAATTGAGCTCTAACACTGGCATGGTCTCCCCTGCACCCACCTAAGGGAATGTTGAACCTTCCGGTATTCTATATGTACTCCGGTATTATACATGTACTGCGACCCAGACGGATGGGGTACCTCCGACGGGCGAACCGTGCAGGGAAGGTGCGGAGAATGCTGGTTTAATATCACCAAATCCTCACGAGGACCCATTACATAATGAACAATCCGGGGATTTCGTATGACACCATTGTTTAAGATTGTGCACAATTGACTACTAAATAGCTGTCAAGTTTGTACATTACATCACTTGAATTATATAAGGCATTCCTGTCATATTTGATGAGAGAGGATTCAATTATGTTCCTTTCCATTATGGAACTATTTGGTACAATGACCTGAGCTGCTGCCCATCCCGGTAGATGACTTCAAGTACTAACATGATTAAAGACTGCACTTGACTCCTGAGCCGTCCTTACCGAGTACTGATGTTGGGCTAGTTTGATTTCAAGTGGTTTACCAGTCTGCCCAATGTACAAACGAGAGCATATTGTGCATGGGACCTTGCAAACACCACTAACAATGTTGGATGGTGTATTTTTAATCAACTTTTGCTTCACTGTCCTAATGTTCTTGACGACAATATTTACATTGAGTTTTTTAATGTGTCAGGCAGACTGACCATAGTCTCATTGTAAGGCAAAACCTGCATATTTTTTCTGGAAGGTACTTCTCTAGGCTCAGTCCTGTAGAAAGTCTTCTTGGTTGCCAGTTATTCCTTCTTATCAAAATCCCTAGGATATCTCAGTTTAAGGGTTAAACTGAGATTTGTAAGTTAGGTTTTGTTCAAAACGTTTTACATCACTGTCAATGAAAAAATGTATCTATCAGTCTGTTAAAAAATTAAAAGTCCAATTTTTAAGGAAGTTCGTCGTATTCGGCAAGTTCGTTAAATCTACTACACATTTTGTCTACATAATTTTTATTTAGTAGTTCGATGTAGTTAATGTTACTGATAGCTCGGAGCATCTTATCAAAGTTTATTGTTATTTAATTGGCAAATCTCGAAATAATATTTTCGATCTCAGACTTTGTGTTTGTTTCGAATAAAAAAAATGTTGTGGCCATAGCTCCCTGTTTCTTTCCTTCCTTGATAATGAACACTGTATTTTATTTTCTCTTCTATATAAGAACATAAGAAAGGAAGAGCACTGGCGCAGGCCTACTGGTCATGCTTGGCAGGTGCAGCTCATTCCATTCATGTATTTGTCTAACCTATTTTTTAAGGTTCCAGCTTCACTGACGCTACTCTGGAGTTTGTTCCACATATCCACAACTCTATTACCAAGCCAGTGCTTTCATATGTTTTGGGTTAGATATTTTCAATGCGTTATTTATGTCCCCTTTGTTTATTTCTGGTAAATTAGACACATGTGCAACACTTAGGTATATTTACTGAGGAAACGTTTCGCCACACAGTGGCTTCATCAGTCCTATACAAAGAAGAACTGAAGAATAGGAGTTTGAGATAATCAGTCCCTCAAACTCCTGTTCTTCACAGTTCTTCTTTGTATAGAACTGAGGCAGCCACTGTGTGGTGAAACGTTTCCTCAATAAAGATACCCAAGTGTTACACATGTGCCTAATTTACCAACTTGTCGGTTCTCTGAACCATTTATCTACATTACTTATTCCTGTCTTCCATTTATACACTTCAATCATATCCCCCTAATTCTACTCCTTCCTAGAGAGTGCAGATTTAGAGCCCCTCAGTCTATCCTCGTAGGAAAAATTTTTGGTGCATGGGATCAGCTTTGTCATTATTTGCTGTGGTATAAACCTTGGAAATAGATACCTACAAACGGGTTTAGCAAAACACGTAAGCAGACACTAAGACATACTTATGAAACGTTTTGGTCCTGGGACCTTGATCACTTCTAACATACAGAGGTTGAAAGACAGTATATATAGGCGGAGAGTGAGGTGTGAGTGACGCATGGTGACCTGAAGAATGTCATGTTGGGATGAGGACGGGTAGACGATGGGTTCATGTGACTCCTGTGTTGTTAGACAGATGGTGCTTTGCCTAACAACACAGGAGTCACATTATCTCATCGTCTACCCGTCCTCATCCTAACATGGAATTCTTCAGGTCACCATGCGTCACTCACACCTCACTCCCCGCCTATATATACTGTCTTTTCAACCTCTGTATGAGGTTGGTCCGTCTGTATGAGGTATGGTCCGTCGTGCTCTGTCCGCTCACACAGTTGCTCTACGACCGCGCCGGGGTGGGGAATTTATATTCTACAAACGTCACATCATTTTCACAATGCTGTCGCATCGTGTGAAAATCAAGCCTGTGAATGGTGCAATAAATGACTCCTCGAAGTCAGCTTTAGCTACCGTAGTTAAGACCTGCCTGATGGTCAAATTTACAGCAATCCACTCTCTGAAGGACTCCTTCATTGTGGTATGCACAGACGACACGGAAACATCAAAACTAATGGACGACTCTTCACTCAGGACCCAACAAACACAACAATTCACTCTATCCCCGTCTCCATTCTTGAAGTCGAAACGTTCGGTCTTTGTGAAAAGACTGGACAATATCGTCACTTCTCTCTCTACTGAAGCACTGAAGACATCTATTGAGGAACAAAACACCTGGGCCTCGGTAGACAGCATCTACAAGATCCCCAACGCCTCATCTATGCTAAAGATTACATTCTCAGACATCTCCATGGCTGCCCAAGCTCTCTCTGACGGTCTGGCCATCTCATATTACCACATTCACCCAAGTCATATAGAACAAGAACGTTTCACATACATCTCCCACTGCTGGACCTGCTACTCCTATAACCACACCACCAAGGACTGCCCCATCAAGGATAAGAAGTTCTGTTCAAAATGTGAGAATGATGGACACGATTTCAGATCCTGCACCATTACTACAGCACCAACATGTCTTAACTGCAAGGGTAATCATCATACCCTTGCAGCTAAGTGCCCACTCAGGAAAGAAATCATATTGAAGAAAACTACAGTTCTGAAGAAGACCTCCAATTCACCGACATACGCTGCAATAACCAAACCACAAACCGACACCACCAAGACTCTACACGCCAATCTATAGGCACCATCGTCCAGCAACTCCCTCTCTCCACTCCCCAACGGTGCTCCCTCCAAGGTGCTGTACTGCATGGTGTATGCACACCTTGCAAACGCAGCAAACCCCGGCACTTTCAACATCACTATTAACGAGCTATTCTGTCTGAACAACATGCCTGCCTTCAATTTTCCGGACTCCACACCTTCAGCAGACATCCTCAAGAGCCTTCCCAACGCCCTGAGCTTTACTACACCTGCAGATCTGTCTCCTGCCCGAGCAACTGCTCCTGTAACTTCTGTAACCACTTCCACCGCTGACAACGTTGATCATGTTGCCTCAACCACCGTCTCCCACCTCTCCCAGTCTGCTGTTACACAACCATTACACCTCACCACTGCTCCTGTTGACCCTCAGTCACCTGCTACCACCATTGTAGATTCGCCCAATGAATCCACTCCAAAAGAGGAAGATAGCGACGACTCCAGTAAACCCTCATGGGATAATCTTACCTTCTACACTTCTTCAAATACTGACACCATGACCTGTACTGAACTCTACAAAAGCCTCGGTGCTGGAACACCGCTTCACTTCACACTCACCCAAGTTCTTGAGTTCATCAAGCCTCTACGTTTCACCTTCAGTAACAAGGCTAAATTATACCACCTATCTAGGAGCAGCTTCAAAAAGTTCGAAAATGGCTCCATTGGTAACCTGCCTCCTCAGTTACTCCTATAACTCCCATATGTGTTCTACCCTCTGATGGTGACGTGTACTTAGCTCTGTGAAGACCTGTTTGCGCGCTCTCTACGAACTGAAGCAAGATGTCCTCCATCGAGCAACTTTACCAACAGCTTAAGGAAGAATTGAGGATGGCGAAGATGGAGATTCGGCGACTGACCGAGGAAAACAAGAAGATTCGTAGTAGTCCTCCTGTTTTGAGTCCTCAGGTCAAGAAGGGAAACTGGTCAGTGGCTGGACAGCAGGGAACGAAGTTGACGATCAAGAAGACTAATGGAAAGGTAGAAACGATGAAGAAGAAAGAGACTGTCGTGGAAACTGTTGTGGAAACATCTAATACATTCTCAGTGCTACCCGACGAATGTGAGTTGACTACTGGGAACGTCACGACGAACGACATTAAGGAAGGTAAGAATATTGTTGTTGTTGGGGATAGCCAAGTTAGGTATATGGATAGGGCGTTCTGCTTGAAGGACAGGAGTAGGAGACAGAGAGTTTGCTTTCCTGGGGCTGGGATGGAGGATATTGTTAGCCGTCTGGATGACATCATGAGAGGTAATGGGAGCAATCCTATTATCTGTCTCAGTGCTGGAGGCAACGATGTTGGCAGATGTAGGAGTGAAGACCTGATTAGCAGGTACAGGTCAGCAATAGAAATAATTAGGAGGAAGGGTGGGAACCCTGTCATATGTGGTATTTTGCCAAGGAGAGGAGTTGGAAATGAATGGTTGTCCAGGGCAATTGGTGTCAATTGCTGGCTGGACAAATACTGTAAGGAAAATGCGGTAACATTCATTGACAACTGGGACCTCTTCTATGGCAGAAATGACATGTATGCCAGGGATGGGGTTCACTTATCTAGGTCTGGGGTGGGAGCACTGGCAACTGCAGTGGAGGGAGCTGTTAGGACTTTAAACTAGGAATAGTTAGTGGTATGGGTTTTGGCAGAAAAACAGTGAAGTCCCAGTGTAGTAATATTATGAGTTCTAGGGGAACTAATAAGCAGAACAAGGTAGATATTGAAAAGCCAGTGACACTGGGTGATAAGGACAGCAATAGGTTTAGTAGAAAAACAGAAATGAGCAGGAAGGGTAAAGAGAAAGGAGAGTCTTTCAATGTTTATTATGCTAATTGCCGTAGTGCTAGGAATAAGATGGACGAGTTGAGATTAGTTGCTAGTGCAGGTAACATTGATGTATTTGCCTTAACTGAGACGTGGTTTAATTCAAAAAGTCGGGACATGCCTGCGGAATGTCACATTCAGGGTTTTAAATTGTCCAAGTAGATAGAAATATCGGGAAGGGGGGTGGGGTGGCATTGTATGTCCGAGATCGCTTAAACTGTTGCATAAAAACGGGTATTAAGTCTGAAGTAACACATACAGAGTCTGTTTGGATAGAATTTTCAGAAGGGCATGAAAAACTGATTTTAGGAGTGATATACCGTCCCCCAAACTTAGATAGGGACCAAGGGAGACTACTATGGGAGGAAATTGTTAAGGCCACAAGGCACGATAATGTCGTAATTCTAGGAGACTTTAACTTTAGTCATATTGATTGGAATTTCTTGACTGGGAATTTAGAATCATACGACTTCTTAGAAGTAGTTCAGGATTGTTTTTTGAAGCAGTTTGTGACAGAACCTACAAGGGGAAATAACCTGCTTGACTTAGTTCTGGCAAACAATGAATCCCTTGTTAATAATTTAAAAATTTCAAAGGAATTGGGTGCTAGCGACCACAAATCAATTACATTTAGCATTGAATGGAAGTACGATAGTAGCGATAACTCAGTAACAGTCCCAGATTTTCGCTTAGCAGATTACGATGGACTTAGAGAACACTTATCATCTGTTGACTGGGGTAACGAAGAGAGCTATCAATATGACGGTTTTCTGAACACTATACATGCTGCTCAAAGAACGTTTATCCCGTATAAAGAAATTAGATCAAATAGAAATGACCCAAAATGGATGAATAATAGGCTCAAATATCTACTAGGGCATAAGAAAGGAATTTATAGGCGTATCGAAAGAGGTGAGGGTCACCTTATGAATCAGTATATTGACATTAAGAGGGACATTAAAAAGGGGATAAGAAAAGCTAAATGGGACTATGAAATTAAAGTTGCTAGGGATTCTAAAACTAACCCAAAAAGTTTTTTCCATGTCTATAGAACAAAAGTTAGAGATAAGATAGGTCCCCTTAAAAATAACTATGGGCATCTTACTGACAAAGAGAATCAAATGTGCTCGATTTTAAATAATTATTTTCTCTCGTTTTTTACACAGGAAGACACTAACAATATTCCAGTAATTAATTTTTATAGTGGGCTAGAAGAAGATAAATTATGTGACATCACAGTCACTAGTGAAATGGTTGTGAAGCAGATAGACAGATTGAAGCAAAATAAGTCGCCGGGTCCTGATGAGCTTTTTTCAAGGGTTCTTAAGGAATGCAAAATGGAACTCTGTGAACCATTAACTAATATTTTTAATTTATCTCTTCAAACAGGTGTAGTGTCTGATATGTGGAAGATGGCTAATGTAATTCCTATTTTTAAAACAGGGGACAAGTCGTTACCTTCAAATTACCGCCCAATAAACCTGACCTCAATTGTAGGCAAATTACTAGAGTCAATTATAGCTCAGATTATAAGAAGCCATCTCGATAAGCATAGGTTGATTAATGATACTCAGCATGGATTCACAAGAGGCCGGTCTTGTCTAACTAATTTATTAACTTTCTTCAGTAAAGCTTTTGAGGCTGTTGACCACGATCAAGAATTTGATATTATTTACTTAGATTTTAGTAATGCTTTTGATAGAGTTCCGCACCATAGACTGTTAAAGAAAGTGGCAGCTCATGGCATTGGGGAAAAAGTGCTCTCGTGGATCGAGTCATGGCTCACAGACAGGAAGCAGAGAGTGTCCATAAATGGGGTTAACTCCGAGTGGGGATCTGTAACAAGTGGCGTTCCACAGGGATCAGTCTTGGGCCCGTTGTTGTTTATAATATATATCAATGATCTTGATGAGGGAATTACTAGTGATATGAGCAAATTCGCCGATGACTCAAAGATAGGTAGGATAATTGATTCAAACGTAGATGTTATGGAACTTCAGGAGGATTTAAACAAACTCTATTCTTGGTCAGAAACGTGGCAGATGCAGTTCAATGTAGATAAATGCAAGGTTCTGAAGCTTGGGAGTGCCCATAACCCTAGTACTCATAAGTTAAATGATGTAGAACTTAGCCATACAGATTGCGAAAAGGACTTGGGGGTTATGGTGAGCAGCAACCTTAAACCAAGACAGCAATGCCTAAGCGTACGTAATAAGGCAAATAGATTACTGGGATTTATATCAAGAAGTGTAAGCAACAGAAGTCCAGAGGTCATACTGCAGCTTTATACATCATTAGTAAGGCCTCACCTAGATTATGCAGCTCAGTTCTGGTCTCCATATTACAGAATGAACATAAATTCGTTAGAAAACATTCAGCGTAGGATGACTAAATTAATACATAGCATTAGAAATCTTCCTTATGAAGAAAGATTGAAGACTCTTAAGTTACATTCACTTGTTAGACGAAGAATGAGGGGGGACCTGATCGAAGTGTATAAGTGGAAGATAGGTATTAATAAAGGGGATATTATAGTAAAAAGACACAAGTGCAACTAATGTGACATTTTATTGTGGCAACGTTTCGCTCTCCAGGAGCTTTATCAAGCCATTACAAACAATACATGGACACAGAGGGTATATAAAGGCTCAGAGTGAGGTGCAATACTAGTGAGGTACCATTTCGATGTTCACTAGTGGTAGTAGTAGTAGTAGTAGTAGTAGTAGTAGTAGTAGTGGTAGTGACATAAGTAATACAATATGGTAGAGCAATTAATTCGTAGTACATGAGTAAAAGGATATAAAAGCTATTACTTGGGTAACATAAAAATAGGTTGGACAAATATAGACTGGAAAGAGGCAGCTTGTTTCAGTGTTCACTCTCTGTAATGTGCTTTGTGTAGTATAACAGGAGAGACTATGTGATGGCAGGGTTTACTGTTTTCAGGAGGATTCTTGCTAAGACTTCAGAGATGGTGAAGCTGCCGTTGTTTTGTTTAATTGTATTCGAAACAGCGATCAGTGCTGATTCAAGGCACTTGCGTCTGCGGAAATTAGTTTCTTTGATCACTAATTGGGCATCTCTGAATTTCATGAGATGATTGGTAGAATTTCGATGTTGTACACAGGCGTTGTTTAAGTTATCGTTCCTTCATGCGTAAATGTGTTCATTGAGGCGGGTGTCGAGGTTTCTTGCTGTTTCACCTACGTAAATCTTGTCACAGCCTCCACAGGGTATAGTGTAAACCCCTGCGTTGACTGGTTCGTGGTGCTTGGATTTTGTTCTGGTTAGATCCTTTATTGAAGTGCTAGAAGCGATGGCGACTCTGGTGTTAGCTTGTGAAAATACTTTTGAAACGTTCAGTGCGACCTGGCTGTTGGGAAGAATTATAACTTTGTTGGGAGTGGTGTTGGTGCGTGGAAAATTAATGATTTGAAGAGCTCTTTTCTTGCAGTCTTTGATGAAAAGGGAAGGAAAATGTAGCTCAGTGAATGTTTGGTGAATGTATGTACATTCCTCGTCAAGAAACTCAGGACTACAAATTAGGTATGCTCTTAGGAAAAACCCGATGATGATGCCTCTTTTGGTCTTGGTATCTTGGCTCCATTGCTAACTTGGCCTTTTGTGTATCCACATGCTCTCGCGCTACCGTCCACAGGATGGATATGGGGTGCACAATAAACTAGCCACTTCGGTGGCAAAATCTAAATCTGCTAACTTGCCTCCTCAGTTACTCCTATAACTCCCATATGTGTTCTACCCTCTGATGTGACCTAGCCTGCTGCCAGCTACTCAAGATTCAAGACTTCAACTACCACAAGTTCGATGCAACAGTCCCTGCTATTCCTGTTCTCAAGTCTGCCCCACGATCGCCTTAGCTGCTGGGTTAAGCTCTGGCTCTGTTTCTACGACTAAGAACACTCCTCTCCAGAGCTATTCTTCATCTGTCCCGTCTTCCCCGCTCATCCCATTGGGATCTTACCTGAACTTATTTGCTATTTACTCTGTATGATAGAAGTGATCAAGGTCTCAGGACCGAAACGTTTTCTAATAAATATATCTTAGTATTTGCTCACGTATTTTTCTAAAACATCCTTCTCTGGACGTTTTCTACCTCATTTATATTCCTCCTGCAACACGATGACCAAAACTGCGCAGCATAACCTAAGTGAAAGCTAACCAACGATGTATAAATTTAAAGTATAACCTATTATTTATAGTTCTTGAAATGAAGCCAAGAATAATATTAGTAATAAAGTTAGATTTACAGACAATAACTGCTTGATAAAGCTTCTGGGGAGCGAAACGTTGCCACAATAAAATGTAACATTAGTTGCACTTGTGTCCTTTTACCTAACATAAGAATTCCATTTGCTTCATTGTGAACATTTACGTAGAGTTGGTTTTAGATTACTGCTAATTAGAACTCCCTTATCTTTCGCATTCAGAGTGACTGAGATGTACAGTTGACCCTTGAACAACGTATGAAAGAAAAAACACTGCAACAGGCCTACTGACCCATGCGAAGCAGGTCCATGTCACCCCCTGCCTTAGACCAATGACCCACCAAGTCAGGTCACTTCCACTGAAGGAAGGAGCACAGCATCAGACATAGTAGCACAAGCTAGTCAGGTCCAACTCACACCCACCCACACCCACTCATGTATTTATCTAACCTATTTTTAAAACTACACAACGTTTTAGCCTCAATAACTGTACTCGGGAGTTTGTTCCACTCATCCACAACTCTATTACCAAACCAGTGCTTTCCTATATCCTTCCTGAATCTAAATTTTTCCAAATTGAAACCATTGCTGCGAGTCCTGTCTTAGCTAGATATTTTTAGCACGCTATTTACATCCAATTTATTTATTCCTGTCTTCCATTTATACACCTCAATCACATCCCCCCCTAATTCTACGCCTTTCGAGAGAGTGCAAATTCAGGGCCCTCAGTCTATCCTCATAGGGAAGATTTCTGATACATGGGAGCAACTTCGGCATTCTCCTTTGTACGTTTTCCAGTGCATTTATATCCATTCTGTAACGCGGGGGTTAGGGGGGCCAACCCCCCACGCAGTCGAAAATCCGCGTATAATTTTCGACTCCCCCAAAATTTAAACTGCTAATGACTAAACTGTTGACCAGAAGCCTGACCTATAACATCAACAGTCGTTTAACACATCTTCCATGTTATATGTATTATACACTATTCTTACAATATAGCAAGCAGGAGAAAAGAACATTTTATTAAGGAAATCATAAGGAAGAGAAGGAAATAAATGGTATCAAATACCGACACAGTGGAAATATAAACACATATGCAGTATAATGTGATCCTTTATTGACAACGTTTCACCCACACAGTGGGCTTTTTCAAGTCACACACAGATCTGTGTGTGACTTGAAAAAACCATACCCCCGGCCGGGATTGAACCCGCGGTCATAGAGTCTCAAAACTCCAGCCCGTCGCGTTAGCCACTAGACCAGCTAGCCACAATAAGATTCATCCAACTAGGTATATTTCTACACCATAGGAAGGTTAGCACAGGCACCTCTGTGACCACAAATGCAAGTTTTTACAGACGAATCTCCAGCTAGCGTGGCCGTGACGAACTCTAGCTCAAGTCCCTTCACTGCCGTCAACATGACTCAAGAAATCGTAATGACACGATTGAGTCATGTTGACGGCAGTGAAGGGACTTGAGCTAGAGTTCGTCACGGCCACGCTAACTGGAGATTCTAGTACAGAAAAGTTGATAGAAGCAGAAGAGACTTGAAGACGACGTAATCAGTCCATCACCCTTAAAGTTTTGAGGTGGTCAGTCCCTCAGTCTGGAGAAGAGCATTGTTCCAAAGTTTGAAACAATATGGAGTTGAAGTGACAGGATGGAGCCTTATATAGCGCCAGGAGGTGAGACAGGTCACTAGTAGAACGCAGATGTTGGGAGGTCAGGTCCCTCTCAAATCCAGCCGCTCTCACTAGTAGAGGTAGTCGAAGTTGATTGCAGGTCTGTACCAAGATACCCTTGTGTTGCAGTGTCTGACAGATTGAACATTAAAATGGTATAAAATACCGACAGATTGTTAGGTAAGACACATTTGCAACAGTTAGGTATCTTTATTTCGAAACGTTTCGCCTACACAGTAGGCTTCTTCAGTCGAGTACAGAAAAGTTGATAGAAGCAGAAGAGACTTGAAGACGATGTAATCAGTCCATCACCCTTCAAGTCTCTTCTGCTTCTATCAACTTTTCTGTACTCGACTGAAGAAGCCTACTGTGTAGGCGAAACGTTTCATAATAAAGATACCTAACTGTTGCATATGTGTCTTACCTAACAATCTGTCGGTATTTTATACCATTTTAATGTTCAAGCTCTCCAGTGTGCTTATCAAAATCAATCCGACGACCTATTTTAGTGTCATCGGCAAATCTGCTTATGTCGCTATTTATTTCCTCATCCATGCCATTTTTGTACATTGTGAATAACGATGGAATAACACTGGAACCTGTGGGAAAAGACACTTATGTTCAGGTCAGGACATTAAATGTCATGAACTGTATATAAGTGTCTTTTTCCACATCTTGTCGGTATCACCATACCATTTCCTCACTGTGGAACCTACCTATCGTTCTGACTGCAGTCTGTGGTCAGAACGATAGTAGGGACTAGTACTGTTAGGGAGTTTGCTTCGGTCATGTTGACAAGTCTGGTAGCTTCTTAATACCCTGATATATTGTTACGGTTCATGTCAGGGGCACTAAAGTCACCAACTATTATTGCCTCTTTGTTTGGTTTTGTTTGGGGAAGGATAGGGAGGGGGCGATATACTACACCGAATATATCTCATTGCCTTGAATTTCAACGTTCACCGAGTCATAGTCATCCTCGTCGTGGATGCGAATTTCAGTCGCAAGAAGTTCATTGTTTACATACAGGGTTATTCCACCACACTCCAGGTGCGAACTTTATTGAAATTAATTTTTTCAGAGGTTATTTCTGTTGTCAAGCTGCTATTTGGATTAAACAAAGAGTGAGGCAGAGCGTTAATACTTGACGCTCTGACGTTGTCTCTAAGGATAATTTGTCTCATTTTGGGGGGAATATATTACCAGCATTCGTGTGGAAGAACTTTCATTTCATCCAGCTTGACTTGTCTGCCATCCCGCTTAGTTAGTTTTAAATTGCTGGGCTCACTGGTTACCTGAGTAGGTGTGAGAGTATGTCTGCGAGACTCCGGTAATGTAAGGGAGGACCTACATCATTTACTCTGGCCACGGCGGGAGGGAGAAGAGAGAGAGGCAGACAGGCGAAGTACACCAAGGGTCTCGAGACCAACGGACTCTACAAAGTCCTGAAGACAAAAGAATCTACAAGGTCCTGAAGACCAAAGACTCTACAAGGTCCTGAAGACCAAAGACTCTACAAGGTCCTGAAGACCAAAGACTCTACAAGGTCCTAAAGACAAAAGAATCTACAAGGTCCTGAAGACCAAAGACTCTACAAGGTCCTCAAGACCAAAGATTCTACAAGGTCCCGAAGACCAAAGACTCTACAAGGTCCTGAAGACCAAAAACTCTACAAGGTCCTAAAGACAAACGAATCTACAAGGTCCTGAAGACCAAAGACTCTACAAGGTCCTGAAGACCAAAGACTACAAAAGTAAGACCAAGGGAAGGGGTTAGACTAATGAACTATACCAGTCTCTCGAGGCGTAACCAGAAGAAATTAATAATAACGAGGGACACCAATCACATCTTTTGCTAAGGTCTGTGATAATTATATAAGTGATAGGATCACAAAAGCCATGGTAGCGAACAAGATAACAATGATAATGTGTATCTCAGCGACCCCACAGTGAAGAGATGTTAGAGTTTCCATACAGGCTTTCCACTGGGGACGCACGGAACGCCCCCCAGACAAAGGCAATCCTTGATGATTAACGACGTAAAGTTCAGAAAAGGGAGCTGTAGAAAGGGAGGAATGTATTAAGTCTCTATAGTCTGTTTTCTACAGCCACTGAAGATAAATGAAGACGAAGAGGGGGTCGCCTTTCACATCCCAGGAATAAAAAAAAAACAGTAAATTCACTTTACTACGAAAACAGTGTTTATTGAAGCTGTTTAGTGACGACATTCAACAGTGAAAAAAAGGGAGGTTGGGAGCCGACAAGAGGCGCTAAACACACCTGTATTATAAAAGACTTTCGTTAAAATATGACGTTTCGCTTGCCAGAGGTAAAGCGCCGTGTTAGTGAGCAATATGTCGTTCTTAGCTTGTCATAGGTGTGTATCCCCACCAGTATAAATCGTACTGAAAATACTGAGAATAGAGAACGAGCGCCGTAGGAAAATTATTCAACTCGTTATTAGTACTAAGCAGCAGCTGTTTGATGTGTTAAGACAGAAATGTAGACACTGAGCAGCTGGAAGAGTCAAGTAGTGACACGTGTTGAACCATGGTGACATATATTGAACCATGGTGACAAGTGTTGACCTATGAGAACATGGTGACATGTGTTGAACCATGGGTACATGGTGACACGTGATGAACCACGGGAGCAATGGTGACAGGTGAATAAATTAGATACTGATCTAACACTTAAGTATCTTTATTGTGGAAACGTTTCGCCAACCAGTGGCTTCCTCAGTCTAATACAGAGATGAATGGTTGAATATCAGAAGAAGCTTGAGTTAATCATTCCCTCAGCCTGAAGTCGATGTGATCATTCCATCAGTCTTGATAGGAATACAGCATATGCGCGGAGAAGGGCCTAATATACTGTAGACAGGTGAGGCGAAGCAGTAGCAGGCGATGTTACCTTGGAAAAATCCACAGGTCAAATAGGTCAGGCAAGCGTAGAATTCCCTGTATCAGTGTCCCAAGATGTTAGTTTTCCCGACAGGACTGTAGATAAATGGTTCAGAGAACCGACAAGTTGAAAAGTAGACACTTGTGCAACACTAGGGTAACTCTACTGAGGAAACGTTTCACCGACCAGTGGCTTCCTCAGTCCAGTACAGAGAACAATGGTTCAAAATCAGAAGGAGTTTGAGGTTACCAGTCCCTCAGCCTGGTGTCCATGTGAATACAACTTTCTGTAGGTGTTCAGGAGAGTACCTAGTTATGTGAAGTATTACACCCACACTAGTACCTACGAACTACGCTATGTTAGTACAAGCTATTTAAATAAGAATTATAGCATGTAATTTAATTTTCAAGTGACCATTTCGCATAGTTTCCGTACATAATGATGTGCTGCAGATGTGCAGGTAGACACCTACTCTCCCTTTCCACCTATCAGTAAAATAGGTACCTGAGCGTTTGTTGACTGGTGTGGGTCGCATCCTGAGACAAAACTGACCTAATTTGCCCTAAATGCTCAGCATAGCAAGCGGCTTTGTATATATTGATGTCAGCTAGGCTTGTATACCTTGTACATATACTTGTAGAAATAAAGATATTATTATTATTATCATTATTATTATTATTATTATTATTATTATTATTATTATTATTATTATTATTATTATTATTATTATTTATGTTGTTGTTGTTGTTGTTGTTGTTGTTGTTGCTATTATTATTATTATTATTATTATTATTATTATTATTATTATTATTATTAGTAGTAGTAGTAGTAGTAGTAGTAGTAGTAGTAAAAGTATTACAGGAAATGTTTATTAAGAATGCAGGAAGTGTTGCATCAAGCACAAGAAATATTGTGCTACAAAATTTTAGAAACTAATGGGAGACACATTTTTTTATCCTTCAAGAAAGTTGTTGGAAATTTTAGATGCTTTGATTTGAGTCGTTCTTGCTGGAAATTAGTCAGATACTTATAATGTGGCACGCTAAGAGTATGTTAGGTTTTATTCTGCATATATCACACACCCATATAGGCCTGCCCTCCCAACCAGCGAAACAGACGGTAAAACCGTATCAGACAGGACTTGTGGAGAAACACTGGTACACTTATCTCAAGTCTGGTCGTTCACACTTCTCACTGTGTCTCTTGCTTGCAAAACTTCCTTTGTACCTGTATATAAATTATACACATGTCTGCATGCTGTTTGCTGAAGGAAATGTTTATAAACCTTTACTCATGCTGACTTTTCCTCGTTTCTCGTTTCTACATCGGTTATCGTGGTACAACCAGGTGTGCAGGTCACAGGACTACACCAGTGTTCGTAATATCTAGTGTTGTTGTTCGTCATCTAGTGCAACTCTCCAGGAATTGTTTGAGCCCAAGGTCGATATTTCTAGTGAATGTTTTGTATATGTAATATGTATATGTAATATGTACATGTAATATGTATATGTAATATGCACACTAGCATGATAGGAGACTTTATGTTAAGGAGAGACTAGAGTCACTTGAGAGTCGTACAGTGTTCTACACAGTCTGTTTACCTACATAGACTTAGTAATGTTTACCTACATAGTGTAGGTAAACATTACTAAGTATAGGTATAGTGTTAGTATTGCTTACCTGCACAGTGTTAGTTTTACTACTAATAATTACAAGTTTCGCTGTGTAGTGAAACACTCATACTTCTGTGTAGTGAAACACTCATACTTCTGTGTAGTGAAACACTCATACATCTGTGTAGTGAAACACTCATACTTCTGTGTAGTGAAACACTTATACTTCTGTGTAGTGAAACACTCATACTTCTGTGTAGTGAAACACTTATACTTCTGTGTAGTGAAACACTCATACATCTGTGTAGTGAAACACTCATACTTCTGTGTAGTGAAACACTCATACTTCTGTGTAGTGAAACACTCATACTTCTGTGTAGTGAAACACTCATACTTCTGTGTAGTGAAACACTTATACTTCTGTGTAGTGAAACACTTATACTTCTGTGTAGTGAAACAGTCATACTTCTGACTCCCGAAATCGTAATGATACGATTGCAAACAAACCATATCACGGGTGGGATAGAACCCGCGGTCACGGAGTCATAAAACTCCAGATCGACGCGCTAGCCGCTGGGCCAGCTGACTACAATAAGATTCATCCAACTAGGTATATTTATACACCATAGGTAGGTTAACATAAGCACCATTGTGACGTGTCAGTCTGGAGTTTTATGACTCTGACCGCGGGTTCTATCCCACCCGTGGTATAGCATGTTTGCAATCGTGTCATTACGATTTCGTGAGTCATGATGACGGCTTTGACTGGACTTGAGCTAGAGTTCTTCATGGCCACGCTGGCTGGAGATCTTCACAGCATCCCACACTGTTCTTCAGACACGTGTTCAGCATCATCTGTAAGCTTCTGCTGTTGTTTTCATCTCAGAACAGTTATTTCAGCAAGTCAGAGGTGAGTTGTGTGGTGCTCTGCATTCAGTGTGGTTGTTTCTCCACGTGTTGGTGAGCAGGGGAGCGAGGAGTGGCCGAGTCCATGCCCCTCCCACGCTCATCTCACACCACCATACACCACTACATTCTCACCCCTTCTCTGATGTTTTTCTATGAATTCAGTGTGAATTCTTTGCCAGAGCTGTGTATCCGAGTGCCTGAGGTCACTCGAAGCCATGTGGATCACGAAGCCACATGTGGATAAGACTACGTGCATCTACAATCCATGTGGAGCAAGCCACGAGGGTTACCAAGTCAGATGTCCAAGCCACTTGTCGTTTGTCATCGTCACCTCATGATGTCACCCCATGACATCACCCATGACGTCACCTTGCTGCTCGACGTCACCCCAGGACGTCTGCTTGACGTCACCTTGCGATGTCTGCCCGACGTCATCTCACGATGTCACCCCACAACATCACCATACTGTCTGACGTTACTCACGACGTCTGCCCTGATGTCCCCTCGCGATGTCACCCATGACATCCCTCACGACGTCACGCCTGACATCACATGATGTCACATCGACATCGTTATAGTTTCACAGTGAGCAATTTGTTGCAGTATTGTCGAGAATGATTGAGAGAAGATATGTCACATGTTAATTCCTCTCAGTGTTCCATTACTAGTGTTCTCACATGTTCGTGAATGCCTTAGTGTCGAATTTTGAACAGAAAAGTATCTTTTGCTAGTGCTGTTACATATCACATGTGATCATTTGATGACTGACATTAGTCAGTCCAGGCGTCATATTATGAGCATCTGAGCCCCATGTATAGAAAGCTCTTATGCCCGCCGTTAGTAGACGCCATGCCTGAGTCATCCTGCTGTGACTCCCTGTTGAGACTCGTCTCGTTTCATGCCACCTCCTGATCGTAAGAGTGTAATTATGTGTAAAAAACCAGTCTGAGGATGCTTTGACTAACCTCTGCTACGACTCCAACTGTCGAGAAGATGACATCATGAAGCCGCAGTAGCCCTGTCGGCAGGCGACTGGCTGACTCGTGTCACTGCTTCAGTAAGCAGCCTGCACAAAGTATGTCACTTTGACTGCTAATCCACTCACTCCAGTTATGGTGTATGCTGCTACGAGTCATCCCTGCCACGACTCACTTCACTCACTGGCAGTGACAGCCCTAGTGACAGTACCAGTCGAGAAATGTCTTCCTGAGTCGCTTGCTACAAGAAGTCCTACCCAGTTGCTGAGTACTGGTTGTGCCCCAGGTTGAGTGAACCCTGCAGCGACTACTATGATGACTGTTTTACCGTTCCAGATGAGACCGTACCCTGTTACGTCACAGCTCAGCCACAGTGATGTCTCTTGTGTTGCAGTATCTATCCAGACTCAGGTAGGCATGCAATGATGTTGGACCACGATGTTTAGCACCCCATTCCCCTTTTTTTCTTCCCTCCCTGTAGGAAGTTCTTTTTTTGGTCCATGTCCACATGTATATAGATGTTTTTATTCTGTCTTCTGTGCCCTGTTCCTGAGAGAGAGAGACAGAGTTTTTTTCAGTCAATCATGGTCGAGGACGACCATGGGTAGGTGGCAGAGCGATGTATGCCCAGCTGGGTTCATATTTTGCAGCACTATGGTGCTGCCATTTATAGGCTTATGAATCTCAGGCTGCACCATGCTTACCCTGTCTCATTCTGGCAGCTGAACTCACTTAGTCAACAAGGTCTTCTCTGTTACTCTCCCGGGCATGGCCCTCCTGGTCTGGACACTTAACACACTGTCTGTGAACCAAGAACCCTAATAAGAGTATCATGCATTGTTTGCAATCGTGTTATTACGATTTCGTGAGTCATAAACCACCTGAAACCAACAATAACTCAAAAAGCAGCTGTACGAACGGTTGGACTCCAGCGCCAGACAACACACTCTCCCGCTCTTCAAAAGTTTAAACTTAATATAAATAATACTTACTCATACCACTGTGCCTACTATACATACCTAACAATCATTTCTAATATACACTCTGCTCTGAATCCCTTCCTTGACAGCTGCAACGTAACTCACGGGCATAACACAAGTCACAAAAATCTCTTGTAAATCCCTGTGTTCGACTCAACCTGTGTAAAAACTCAGTGCGCAAAAAAAAAGGTCCTAAATTCTGGATGTATCTTTCTGAAGATTCCAAAGGTTCTTTATCTGCCAACTGCTTCAAATCTACTGTTAAAAAGTACCTCCTTACCTTAATGTGATCTTGACAGCAATACACTACAATAAAGAAATACAATCGCAAACAAGCGATATTAACGATGCAGAACAAGCCACTTGGGGTTGGAAATCCTTAGCTCTAGATCTCTCGCACTCTCATGCGTCGTTAGGAGCTATGCAGTGTTGCAAGACAGCAACAGATAGGAGATACAATTATAGATACGATTCCCAGACATATACGATGTATACGACTATGAGATCATTGGAGGACGGTACAGCGAGACGACGTCGGCGTATTCACTCTGAACACTGAGACCCAAAGTTATGTTTTTGGGTTATCATGAGTAATAGATTGTTCAGAGCTGAGAGGAAACTTGCTTGCTGTCACTTCGAGCACTATCCTATCAAGAGGATAAAGCGGTGACTAGCTTGCTAGTTTCCCCCTCTCCCCACATTACTCCCCCACCACTTAATCCAACCCCGCCCTAACCCCCCCTCACCCCCGCCCACAATACACTGGCCTAACCACACACACACTACTTACACATCTGTCCTTCTACCTTTCCTGTCTTTTTTATCGGCAACTTCGCCTCTGGGGACTTAAAACAAGGCAAGGTGACCATCCAGTAGCCCGTGTGGTATATTAAACTCTGGCCGATTATTGCCTTGGGCCGTGTGTCCCCCTCACTCCTCGAGGGTTGGCTGTCTTGAGCTGACCTACATAAGGCAACCGTAGCAGGAATGGGAATGCACAACACCTAAGAAAGTTTTATTTTTACAGCATATCTTATGAATCAACTGTACTTTGCTGGGCAACATGCCGAAAATAAGAGTAAGAATTCAGGTCACTGATAGCCAGAAGTCCAATAGGGACATACTAGACTGTATTTGTTCTAATACCGCTGTTGCACCTGTGGATGTATTCCAAACTTAATCTGGTGCAGTACTTCTACTCTCCTCTGAAGAGGAGCTGCTCCAGTTGCTCAAGAGTGATGTTCTTGAAAAACTAAATAATGTGGGTATCATCCTCATTCCACCAGACACTACCAGGCACAACGTTCTGTATTTGCTGCAATACTCAACAGTTTCGTGAGAGACTGCACTACTGAAGAGCTTGTTGAAGGAATTAATCAAGAAAAATCCGAGTTCAAGGTTCTCAAGGCATATAAATTTGCCAAAAGTTCAAACACCAATCAAACACTAAAACTAATCCTAGAGACATAAGGAGCCAAAATCATCTATCAGAATATAATGAAATGCTTTGGAACCAGGTGTACACCCGACCAAATCTCTATGGAAAGTTTTGTCAGTGTCACTCAATGTTTCAAGTGCTGAGTTCGGTCATAACGCAAATAAATGTAGCAGCCAAAAAACGATCTTCAGCATCTGCACTGGTGAGCATGTTTTCAGGGATTGCCCTAACAGGAACAACCCCAAGTGTGCCCCTTTGTAAAAAGAAACATCACGTTGTGTCCCCCAGCTGCCATATCACGAAATTTGCAATCCAGCAAATTCTGGATGGTAAGAAACAAGCGAACTAAAAGAAAGCCACTCCCCATGCACCAACAACGATGTTCCAGGACTCCCTGTTTAATCTACCTGGATCTGGTGGGACTCCTACCGCCACCTCTACCAACTATAATGCTTGGACTTTTTCCTCTCCTTCAGCACTCCACGAGCACGAGCCCTCAGTATTCTTTGGAGAAAGAGCTTAGATTTAGGTGAAATACCGGAGGCCTTAAAGAGTGCAGACATAGCTCCTTTCCATAACGGAGTTAGTAGAGTACTAGCTGAAAATTACAGATCAGTAGCCCTAACTTCTCACATCATAAAAATCTTCGAAAAAGTGATGAGACGGCAGATTACAAATTTCATGGACCAGCACAACCAGCATAACCCGAACCAGCATGGTTTTAGAGCAGGACAATCATGCCTGTCACAGCTGCTGAACCATTATGACAGTATTACGGAGGCATTGGAAGACGATCAAAACGCCCCACCACGACGTGAATCAGAGTAGTCACAAGAACCACACTGCCACCACAGTGGGATTCATTGTAGTCACAAGGACCACACTGCCACCACAACGGAACTCATGATAGTCACGGGGACCACATTCCCACCATAGTGGGATTCATGGTAGTCACAAGGACCACACTCCCACCACAGTGGGATTCATGGTGGTCTCAAGGACCACACTCCACCACAGTATGAGTCATGGTAGTCACAAGGACCACACTCCCACCATAGTGGGATTCATGGCAGTCACAAGGACCACAATCCCACCACAGTGGGATTCATGGTAGCCTCAAGGAACACACTCCCACCACAGTGGGAGTCATGGTAGTCACAGGGATCACACTCCCACCCCAGTGGGATTCATGGTAGTCACAAGGACCACACTCCCACCACAGTGGGATTCATGGTAGTCTCAAGGACCACACTTCCACCACAGTGGGAGTCATGGTAGTCACAAGGACCACACTCCCACCAAAGTATGTTTCATGGTAGTCACATGGACCACACTCCCACCACAGTGGGATTCATGGTAGTCACAAGGATCACACTCACCACAATGGGATTCATGGTAGTCACAAGGATCACACTCACCACAATGGGATTCATGGTAGTCACAAGGATCACACTCCCACCACAATGGGATTCATGGCAGTTTCAAGGACCACACTCCCACCACAGTAGGATTCATGGTAGTCACAAGGACCACACTCCCACCACAGTGGGATTCATGGTAGTCACAAGAACCACACTCACCACAGTGGGATTCATGGTAGTCACAAGAACCACACTCCCACTACAGTGGGATTCATGGTAGTCACAAGGACCACAATCGAACCACAGTGGGATACATGGTAGTCACAAGGACCACACTCCCACGACAGCGGGATTCATGGTAGTCACAAGGACCACACTCCCACTACAGTGGGATTCATAGTAGTCACAAGGACCACACTCCCACTACAGTGGGATTATGGTAGTCTCTAGGGCCACACTCCCACCACAGTGGGATTCATGGTAGTCACAAGGACCACACTCCCACGACAGCGGGATTCATGGTAGTCACAAGGACCACACTCCCACTACAGTGGGATTCATAGTAGTCACAAGGACCACACTCCCACTACAGTGGGATTATGGTAGTCTTTAGGGCCACACTCCCACCACAGTGGGATTCATGGTAGTCACAAGGACCACACGCCCACCACAGTGGGATTCATGGTAGTCTCAAGGACCACACTCCCACCACAGTGGTAGTCATGGTAGTCACAAGGACCAAAGGACCACACTCCCACCACAGTGGGATTCATGGTAGTCACAAGGACTACACTCACCACAGTGGGATTCATGGTAGTCACAAGGACCACACTCCCACTACAGTGGGAGTCATGGTAGTCACAAGGACCACACTCCCACCACAGTGGGATACATGGCAGTCACAAGGACCACACGCCTACCACAGTGGGATTCACGGTAGTCTCAAGGACCACGCTCCCACCACAGTGGGATTTATGGTAGTCTCAAGGACCACACTCCCACCACAGTGGGATTCATTGTAGTCTCAAGGACCACACTCCCACCACAGTGGGATTCATGGTAGTCACAAGAACCACACTCACCACAGTGGGATTCATGGTAGTCACAAGGATCACACTCCCACCACAATGGGATTCATGGCAGTTTCAAGGACCACACTCCCACCACAGTAGAATTCATGGTAGTCACAAGGACCACACTCCCACCACAGTGGGATTCATGGTAGTCACAAGAACCACACTCACCACAGTGGGATTCATGGTAGTCACAAGAACCACACTCCCACTACAGTGGGATTCATGGTAGTCACAAGGACCACACTCCCACGACAGCGGGATTCATGGTAGTCACAAGGACCACACTCCCACTACAGTGGGATTCATAGTAGTCACAAGGACCACACTCCCACTACAGTGGGATTATGGTAGTCTCTAGGGCCACACTCCCACCACAGTGGGAGTCATGGTAGTCACAAGGAACACATGCCCACCACAGTGGGATTCACGGTAGTCTCAAGGACCACACTCCCACTAAAGTGGGATTCATGGTAATCACAAGGACCACATTCCCACCACAGTGGGAGCCATGGTAGTCAAAAGGACCACATTCACCAGAGTGGGATTCATGTTAGTCACAAGGATCACACTCCCACCACAATGGGTTTCATGGTAGTCTCAAGGACCACACTCCCACCACAGTGGGATTCATGGTAGTCAAAAGGACCACATTCACCAGAGTGGGATTCATGTCAGTCACAAGGATCACACTCCCACCACAGTGGGATTCATGGTAGTCACAAGGACCACACTCCCACCACAGTGGGATTCATGGTAGTCACAAGGACCAAACTCCCACCACAGTGGGATTCATGGGAGTCACAAGGACCACACTCCCACCACAGTGAGATTCATGGTAGTCACAAGGACCACACTCCCACTACAGTGGGATTATGGTAGTCTCAAGGATCACACTCCCACCACAGTGAGATTCATGGCAGTCACAAGGACCACACTCCCACCACAGCTGAATTCATGGCAGTCACAAGGACCACACTCACCACAGTGTGATTCATGGTAGTCACAAGGACCACACTCCCACTAAAGTGGGATTCATGGTAGTCTCAAGGACCACACTCCCACCACAGTGGGATTTATGGTAGTCACAAGGACCACACTCTCACCACAGTGGGATTCATCGTAGTCTCAAGGACCACACTCCCACCACAGTGGGAGTCATGGTAGTCTCAAGGACCACACTCCCACCACAGTGGGATTCATGGTAGTCACAAGGACCACACTCCCACCACAATGGGATTCATGGTAGTCTCAAGGACCACACTCCCACCACAGTGGGATTCATGGTAGTCACAAGGACCACACTCCCACCACAGTGGGATTCATGGTAGTCACAAAAACCACACTGCCACCACAGTGGGATTCATGGTAGTCACAAGAACTACACTCCCACCACAGTAGGATTCATGGTAGTCACAAGGACCATACTCCCACCACAATGGGATTCATGGTAGTCACAAGGACCATACTCCCACCACAATGGGATTCATGGTAGTCACAAAGATCACACTGCCACCATAGTGGGATTCATGGTAGTCACAAGGACCACACTCCCACCACAGTGGGATTTATGGTAGTGTCAAGGATGACACTCCCACCACAGTGGGATTCGTGGTAGTCACAAGATCACACTCCCACCACAGTGGGATTCATGGTAGTCACAAGGACCACACTCCCACCACAGTGGGATTCATTGTAGTCACAAGGACCACACTCCCACCACAGTGGGATTCATTGTAGTCACAAGGACCACACTCCCACTACAGTGGGATTTATGGTAGTGTCAAGGATGACACTCCCACCACAGTGGGATTCGTGGTAGTCACAAGATCACACTCCCACCACAGTGGGATTCATGGTAGTCACAAGGACCACACTCCCACCACAGTGGGATTCATGGTAGTCACAAGGACCACACTCCCACCACAGTGGGATTCATTGTAGTCACAAGGACCACACTCCCACCACAGTGGGATTCATGGTAGTCACAAGGACCACACTCCCACCACAGTGGGATTCATGGTAGTCACAAGGACCACACTCCCACCACAGTGGGATTCATGGTAGTCACAAGGACCACACTCCCACCACAGTGGGATTCATTGTAGTCACAAGGACCACACTCCCACCACAGTGGGATTCATTGTAGTCACAAGGACCACACTCCCACCACAGTGGGATTCATTGTAGTCACAAGGACCACACTCCCACCACAGTGGGATTCATTGTAGTCACAACCACAGTGGGATTCATTGTAGTCACAAGGACCACACTCCCACCACAGTGGGATTCATGGTAGTCACAAGGACCACACTCCCACCACAGTGGGATTCATGGTAGTCACAAGGACCACACTCCCACCACAGTGGGATTCATTGTAGTCACAAGGACCACACTCCCACCACAGTGGGATTCATGGTAGTCACAAGGACCACACTCCCACCACAGTGGGATTCATTGTAGTCACACCATACTCCCACCACAATGGGATTCATGGTAGTCACAAGGACCATACTCCCACCACAATGGGATTCATGGTAGTCACAAAGATCACACTGCCACCATAGTGGGATTCATGGTAGTCACAAGGACCACACTCCCACCACAGTGGGATTTATGGTAGTGTCAAGGATGACACTCCCACCACAGTGGGATTCGTGGTAGTCACAAGATCACACTCCCACCACAGTGGGATTCATGGTAGTCACAAGGACCACACTCCCACCACAGTGGGATTCATTGTAGTCACAAGGACCACACTCCCACCACAGTGGGATTCATTGTAGTCACAAGGACCACACTCCCACTACAGTGGGATTTACGGTAGTGTCAAGGACCACACTCCCACCACAGTGGGATTCATGGTAGTCACAAGGACCACACTCCCACTACAGTGGGATTTACGGTAGTGTCAAGGACCACACTCCCACCACAGTGGGATTCATTGTAGTCACAAGGACCACACTCCCACCACAGTGGGATTCATTGTAGTCACAAGGACCACACTCCCACCACAGTGGGATTCATTGTAGTCACAAGGACCACACTCCCACTACGGTGGGATTTACGGTAGTGTCAAGGACCACACTCCCACCACAGTGGGATTCATGGTAGTCACAAGGACCACACTCCCACCACAGTGGGATTCATTGTAGTCACAAGGACCACACTCCCACTACAGTGGGATTTACGGTAGTGTCAAGGACCACACTCCCACCACAGTGGGATTCATGGTAGTCACAAGGACCACACTCCCACCACAGTGGGATTCATGGTAGTCACAAGGACCACACTCCCACCACAGTGGGATTCATGGTAGTCACAAGGACCACACTCCCACCACAGTGGGATTCATGGTAGTCACAAGGACCACGCTCCCACTCACATAAGGTCTGATATATAATGCAATAAATTAATATCATTCCAATCACGATTTAGTTGTGAGTTTACGAAGTAAACGAGTTTCTCACCTCTGGTGAGCACTGCGATCAACATTCCCAGTGCACCTCATCAAATTATCATGACAGACACGCAAGAGCTGTGACTCGACCCCCCTTCAACCACAAATAGGTGAGTACAAATAGGTGAGTACACACACGCACACGCTCACGCTGCTCACACACACACACACACACACACACACACACACACACACACACACACACACACACACACACACACACACACACACACACACACACACGGGAAGTAAGACACAAGAGAGAGGGGTGGGTTGATTGCATTTTCCTTGACTGCAGGAAGGCCTTCGACACAGTTCCTCACAAGAGATTAGTGCAGAAGCTGGAGGATCAGGCGCGTATAACAGAAAGGATACTGCAATGGATCAGAGAATACCTGACAGAGAGGCAACAACGAGGCATGATACGTGATGAGGTATCACAGTGGGCGCCTGTGACGAGCATGATCCCACAGGGGTCAGTCCTAGGACCAGTGCTATTTTTGGTATATGTCAATGACATGTTGGAAGGGATAGACGCTGAACTGTCCCTGTTCGCAGATGATGTGAAGTTAATGAGGAGAATTAAATCACATGAGGATCAGGCAGGACTACAAAGAGACCTGGACAGGCTGGACACATGGTCCAGCAACTCGCTTCTCGAATTCAACCCCGCCAAATGCAAAGTCATGAAGATTGGGGAAGGGCAGAGAAGACCGCAGAGTATAGGCTAGGTGGACAAAGACTGCAAATCTCACTCAAGGAGAAAGATCCAGGGGTTAGCATAATACCGAGCACGTCTCCGGAGGCACACATCAACCAGATAACTGCAGCAGCGTATGGACGCCTGGCAAACCTGAGAATAGCGTTCCGATACCTTATTAAGGAATCGTTCAAGACACTGTACGCTGTATACATCAGGCCCATACTGGAGTATGCAGCGCCAGTTTGGAACCCACACCTGGTCAAACACGTCAAGAAATTAGAGAAAGTACAAAGGTTTGCAACAAGGCTAGTTCCGGAGCTCAGGGGTATGTCCTACGAAGAAAGGTTGAGGAAAATTGGTCTGACGACACTGGAAGGCAGGAGGGTCAGGGGAGGCATGATAACGATATACAAAATACTGCGTGGGATAGATAAGGTGGACAGAGAGAGGATGTTCTAGAGAGGGGACACAGAAACAAGGTGTCACAATTGGAAGCTGAAGACTCAGACGAATTACAGGGATGTTAGGAAGCATTTCTTCAGTCACAAAGTCGTCAGAAAGTGGAATAATCTGGGTAGTGATGTAGTGGAGGCAGGAACCATACATACCTGGAGTTTACCTGGAGAGAGTTCCGGGGGTCAACGCCCCCGCGGCCCGGTCTGTGACCAGGACTCTTGGTGGATCAGAGCCTGATCAACCAGGCTGTTACTGCTGGCTGCACGCAAACCAACGTACGAGCCACAGCCCGGCTGGTCAGGAACCGACTTTACGTGCTTGTACAGCGCCAGCTTGAAGACTGCCAGGGGTCTGTTGGTAATCCCCCTTATGTATGCTGGGAGGGAGTTGAACAGTCTCGGGCCCCTGACACTTATTGTATGGTCTCTTAACGTGCTAGTGACACCCCTGCTTTTCATTGCGGGGATGTTGCATCGTCTGCCAAGTCTTTTGCTTTCGTAGTGAGTGATTTTCGTGTGCAAGTTCGGTACTAGTCCCTCTAGGATTTTCCAGGTGTATATAATCATGTATCTCTCTCGCCTGCATTCCAGGGAATACAGGTTTAGGAACCTCAAGCGCTCACATAGCTTTAAGACGAGGTATGACAAAGCTCAGGGAGCAGAAAGAGAGAGTAGCGATCAGTGAAGAGGCAGGTCCAGAAGCTGAGTCTCGACCCCTGCAACTACAATTAGATGAGTACACACACACACACACACAGTGAAGCTATTACCCAGAGGAAACATAGCATCTGAAGCTGGTACACCCCTACTGAGCGAGTAGCCCAGCGGGAACGGAGACATAACTTACGCTAAGGCCCTATCAGCCCACCAAGCAGGGCCGAGGAATGAAGGGGGAAAGCAGGTGGGAGCAGGGATAGCAGTTAGGGAGGAGGTAAAAGGTAGAGAGGGGGACAGGTCACAGGCAGAGGCACGACCATGCCACCAAGAGCTACAGGAAAAAAATAAGGAAGACAATGGCCATGTACAAATGGGACCCAGAGACACAGAGGGAAAGGCAATGGGAGGAGGAAAGGGGGAAGTCAGTGTTTATTCATGGGCTTCAGGAGAGCGAGAGAAGGACACACAATGAAAGATGGCAGGAAGAAAAACAGGAGACTGAAAACATCATCAAAGAAATAGGCAAGGACAATGGACACTCCCAAGCTTCAAAACCTTGCATTTATCTACACTGAACAGCATCTGCCCCTTTTCTGACCAAGAATCGAGTTTGTCTAAATCCTCCTGAAGTTCCATGACATCTACGTTTGAATCAATTATGCTACCTATCTCGTGTCATCGGTGAATTTGCTCATATCACTAGTAATTCCCTCATCAAGATCATTGATATATATTATAAACAACAATGGGCCCAAGACTGATCCCTGTGGAACGCCACTTGTTACAGATCCCCACTCGGATTTAACCCCATTTATGGACACTCTCTGCTTCCTATCAGTGAGCCATGACTAGATCCATGACAGCACTTTTCCCTCAGTGCCATGGGCACTGAGGGAAAAGTGGTGTGGTACCATTGATGTGGTACTCTATCAAAAGCCTTACTAAAATCCAAATAAACAATATCGAATTCTTTATCATGATCAATGGCCTCAAAAGCCTTACTGAAGAAAGTTAAAAAATTAGTTAGGCAGAAACGGTCCCTGGTGAATCCATGTTGAGTATCATTAATCAAATTATGCCTATCGAGATGGGTTCTTATATTATCAGCTATAATTGACTCTAGTAATTTGCCTACAATTGAGGTCAGGCTTATTGGGCGGTAATTTGACGGTAACGACTTGTCCCCTGCTTTAAAAATAGGAATTACACTAGCCATCTTCCACATATCAGACACTACACCTGTTTGAAGAGATAAATTAAAAATATTAGTTAATGGTTCACAGAGTTCCATTTTGCATTCCTTAAGAACCCTTGAAAAAAGCTCATCAGGACCCGGCGACTTATTTTGCTTCAAACGGTCTATCTGCTCATATCTTTGGCTAATCTTTTCAACATATCACTACAAACTGGCATGGTGCCAGATAAGTGGAAAATGGCAAATGTGATACCTATTTTCAAAACAGGTGACAGGTCCTTAGCTTCGAACTATAGACCAATAAGCCTAACCTCCATAGTGGGAAAATTTATGGAATCAATAATTGCCGAGGCAGTTCGTAGCCACCTTGAAAAGCATAAATTAATCAACGAATCTCAGCATGGTTTTACAAAGGGGCGTTCCTGCCTTACGAATTTATTAACTTTTTTCACTAAGGTATTTGAGGAGGTAGATCATGGTAATGAATATGATATTGTGTATATGGACTTCAGTAAGGCTTTTGACAGGGTCCCACATCAGAGACTATTGAGGAAAATTAAAGCACATGGAATAGGAGGAGAAATTTTTTCCTGGATAGAGGCATGGTTGACAAATAGGCAGCAGAGAGTTTGCATAAATGGGGAGAAATCAGAGTGGGGAAGTGTCACGAGCGGTGTTCCACAGGGGTCAGTGTTGGGCCCCCTGCTGTTCACAATCTACATAAACGACATAGATGAGGGCATAAAGAGCGACATCGGCAAGTTTGCCGATGACACCAAAATAGGCCGTCGAATTCATTCTGACGAGGACATTCGAGCACTCCAGGAAGATTTGAATAGACTGATGCAGTGGTCGGAGAAGTGGCAGATGCAGTTTAATATAGACAAATGCAAAGTTCTAAATGTTGGACAGGACAATAACCAAGCCACATATAAACTAAATAATGTAGATCTTAATATTACGGATTGCGAAAAAGATTTAGGAGTCCTGGTTAGCAGTAATCTGAAACCAAGACAACAGTGCATAAGTGTTCGCAATAAAGCTAATAGAATCCTTGGCTTCATATCAAGAAGCATAAATAATAGGAGTCCTCAGGTTGTTCTTCAACTCTATACATCCTTGGTTAGGCCTCATTTAGATTATGCTGCACAGTTTTGGTCACCGTATTACAGAATGGATATAAATTCTCTGGAAAATGTACAAAGGAGGATGACAAAGTTGATCCCATGTATCAGAAACCTTCCCTATGAGGATAGACTAAGGGCCCTGAAACTGCACTCTCTAGAAAGACGTAGAATTAGGGGGGATATGATTGAGGTGTATAAATGGAAGACAGGAATAAATAAAGGGGATGTAAATAGTGTGCTGAAAATATCTAGCCTAGACAGGACTCGCAGCAATGGTTTTAAGTTGGAAAAATTCAGATTCAGGAAGGATATAGGAAAGTACTGGTTTGGTAATAGAGTTGTGGATGAGTGGAACAAACTCCCAAGTACCGTTATAGAGGCCAGAACGTTGTGTAGCTTTAAAAATAGGTTGGATAAATACATGAGTAGATGTGGGTGGGTGTGAGTTAGACCTGATAGCTTGTGCTACCAGGTCGGTTGCCGTGTTCCTCCCTTAAGTCAATGTGACCTGACCTGACTAGGTTGGGTGCATTGGCTTAAGCCGGTAGGAGACTTGGACCTGCCTCGCATGGGCCAGTAGGCCTTCTGCAGTGTTCCTTCGTTCTTATGTTCTTATGTTCTTATGTTCTGTTTGATAACCATTTTGCTAGTGACTGAGATATTAGATAATTTATCTTCTTCACGCTCACTAAAAAACCTAATTATTGGGATATTATCAGTGTCTTCCTAAGTGAAAACCGAGAAAATAATTATTAAAAATAGAACACATTTCATTCTCTTTGTCAGCAAGATATAATTATTTTTAAGGGGACCTATCTTATCTCTGACTTTTGTTTTATACACCTGGGTTAGGGTTAGTGTTAGTTAGGATTAGGGTTAGTTTTCGAATCCCTAGCGATTTTAATTTCATAGTCCCGTTTAGCTTTTCTTATTTCCTTTTTAACGTCCCTCTTTATGTCAATATACTGATTCATAAGATGATCCTCACCTCTTTTGATGTGCCTATACATTCCTTTCTTATGCCCTGGTAGATATTTCAGCCTATTATTCATCCATTTTGGGTCATTTCTATTCGATCTTATTTCTTTGTATGGGATAAACGTTCTTTGGGCAGCATATGTAGTGTTTAGGATGCTGTCATATTGATAGCCCTCTTCGTTACCCCAGTCCACAGATGATAAGTGTTCTCTAAGCCCATTGTAATCTGCTAAACGAAAATCTGGGACCGTTACTGAGTTGTTCCTAATATCATACTTCCATTTAATGCTAAAGATAATCGATTTGTGATCGCTTGCACCGAGTTCCTCTGTAATTTCTAAATTATTAACAAGGGTTTCCTTGTTTGCCAGAACCAAGTCAAGCAGGTTATTTCCCCTTGTAGGTTCTGTCACAAACTGATTAAAAAAAAACAATCCTGAATTACTTCACAAAACTCGTTAGAATCTAAATTATCAGTCAAAATATTCTAATCAATCTGACTAAAGTTAAAGTCCTCTAGAATTACTACACTATCGTGCCTTGTGGCCTTAACAATTTCCTCCCAAAGTAGTCTCCCTTAGTCCCTATCCAAGTCTGGGGGACGATATATCACGCCTAAAATCAATTTATCATACCTCTCTGAAAATACTATCCAGACAGACCCTGTATGTGTTATTTCAGACTTTATACCCGTTTTTATGCAACAATTTAAATGATCTCGGACATAGAGTGCCACCCCACCCCCTTATCGATACTTCTGTCTACTTTAAACAATTTAAAATCCTGAATGTGACATTCAGCAGGCATGTCTCGATTTTTCATATTAAACCACGTCTCAGTTATGTAGGTAAGGCTTGGGAGGGAGTGACTAAGAAGACCTTGAACTCTGCTTGGAAGAAACTGTGGCCAGAATGTGTAGACAAAAGGGATTTTGAAGGGTTTGAGGCTAACCCTGAGAGGATTATGCCACTTGAGGAATCCATTGTGGCATTGGGAAAGTCCTTGGGGTTGGAGGTTAGTGGGGAGGATGTGGAAGAGTTGGTAGAGGAGGACAATGAAGAACTAACCACTAATGAGCTGATAGATCAACTTCAAGAGCAAGAGGCCAGGCCTGAGGAAACTGGTTCAGAGGAGGGGAGAGAGAAATTGAAGAAGTTGCCTACTACAAAGATTAAGGAAATCTGTGCAAAGTGGCTTGAAGTGCAAACCTTCATGGATGAAAATCACCCTCACACAGCTATTGCAAGCCGTGTTGACAACCTGTACACTGACAATGTTGTGAAACACTTTAGGGAAGTCATAAAGGAACGAGAGGTACAGGCCACTATGGACAGATATGTTGTGCGAAAGAAGTCCAGTGACTCTGAAGCTGGTCCTAGTGGCATTAAAAGAAGAAGAGAAGTAACCCCAGAAAAGGACTCGACACCTCAAGTCTTAATGGAAGGGGATTCCCCTTCTAAACACTAACACACACTCTCCCCTCCTCCCATCCCATCAATCACCACCAGATCTTCAATAAAAGTAAGTGTCATGTAATTGTGCATGCCTTTTTCAGTTTGTGTGTATTAAAATTAACATTTCATGTGGTAAAAAAATTTTTTTTTCATACTTTTGGGTGTCTTGCACGGATTAATTTGATTTCCATTATTTCTTATGGGGAAAATTCATTCGCATACAGAACATTTCGCATAACAACCAGCCCTCTTGCACGGATTAAGGTCGCTATGCGGGGGTCCACTGTATAGCCTGAGATAGGTTGGAAAACAGCTGAGTGTAATTTTGGTTCTTGTAAGTAAACACCAATAGGGGAAAACCTGGAAAGCAACATCTGAAGCTCACCCCTGAGGCCGTGGATATTCCACTGTAAATAGGCCATGATTGGCAAAATGGAAAATACCAGGAATCCGTAGGGAAGGGCACCTACAGAAGGAACGGAGCATTGCGAAGAGTGGAGTTGTGGAGATGGAGACGAGGGAAGAGAAGGAACAGGAGGTGGATCAGTGTCCATTGAAGGTTTAGTTTCTGCAATATATTCTGAAATAGCATCAAGTGTTTCTGAATTCAAAGATGTTGTATGGGAAACAATATTGGAGATAGAAGGAGGAAGGTGAGTAAAGATTGGGACAGTAATGGACTGTATTAAAGTAGGGGGGGGGGGATGAAAGTGTGTTGGGAACTGGAGAAGTGTGGGAGGGGACAGAAGAGGCAGAAATCTGGGAGACAGCAGAAGAGGGAGAGACTTGGGAGGGGACAGGGGAGGGAGGCACAGAACAAGGAGAGGGGTGAACTTCCACACTTGTAATAGAGCCAGTGAGAGGGGAAGAACCAGGTGCAGAGACTGGAAAGGTAAAATGTGGGGGGTGGAACAAGGGAAGGAGGGGGCAAGGAAGATTTGAGCAAAGGGGATTTTTTGGACTTCTGAGAAGTAGAGGGGCAATTGGTAGAAGGTGTCGTATGAGATCTTGTCAATACCGGGGCTTGTGAGTGAGAACTCGAAGATGTCAGAACAGACCGAGGTGTTGAAATAGGGACGTCTGAGCCCAGGACAGCATAAGAATTAGATACAGGAGTGACTATGGGAGGGGTAACAACAGAAGCTGCAGAAGATGGGACCCCAGAACTGGGGGGACGTTTTGAAACACGAGAATAAGAAACAAACACGGGGTAGTCTCCCTTGGAGGCGGAGATGAGAAACTGCCATAGCATAAGGGAGACCCTCTGCTTCTTTGAGGCAACGGATTTCATGCTCATTTAAGTAGACCTGGCAACGGTGAGAGTATGAAGGGCGAGCCTCATGACAATTAAGGCAAGAGGGAGGTCGACTGCAAGACGTATTAGAATGGTCATCGGCACCACAGACTGGGCATTCGGCTATAGATCTGCAATATTTCACTGGGTGACCAAATCGCCAGCAATTTCTACACTGTTGCAGTGTAGGGATCACCTTTTGAACTTGTAACCGATGTCCTGCGACATAAACAGAGGATGGAAGTTCATGGCTGTTGAAAGCTAATCAAGCCACATTGCAAGGGCATCGTCTCCGCCTGCAGGCAGGAAGGACATAAGTGTCTACTTTGAGGATTGGGAGATCCTGGAGTTCATGCTGTTCAAGAATGTCATTGCCACATGTCTGGAAATTCTGTTGGACTATAGTATGGGGCAGAATGACAGTACCACTACAAGAATTGAGAGAATGATGTTTTCCAATAGTGATAGGAATAGTATCGATATGTGAAAGTAGAGAAAGATCATGAGCTTGGGTAGCATTCTGGACAGTGACGATGCGCATACCGCTCTTGAGAGCATGAAATGAAATATCTCTACCAACATGGCATAGGAGCGCTTTGCCAATACTATGGTCGGAAAGATAGGCAATAGAAGAAGTCGGTTGTAAAGAATTTAGTCCATTGTGTGGTCCGAAACCGAGTGTGGAGAGGGAGTGCTTAACATGTCGGTCTTTTCCGAGTAGAATGGGAAGGCAACGAAGTAACATCATCAGGAGATTGTCATTGGCGTTTAGAAGTGGGACCAGAGTTGGTCAGATGTGGGACGGGCTGGCGATTCGAAAATTGCCGCACCATAGAGGGAGAGGCTGGAAGCATAGTCAAAGGAGGGCGGAGGTCAGACAAATTGGAGGAGTCAGTCGAGACCCCGGTACCTGAAGCTGGTGATGAAACAGCACCAGCAAGAGGTACAGGGGCATCAGGAGTGTCCAAAGAGCAGTCAAAAAACGACGCAGGGTCAGAACGGGGTGCGGTATCAGTAAGGGGCCGGGGGTAGCAAGTTCATGGACTAGGGCTTCCATGGTTAGGTTACTTTCTTTTTGTTTTTAAGAAAAAAAAAAGAAAATAAAATAAAAAGAAAAAGGAGGAACGGGGAGGAATAGTTCCTAGGAGGAATGAAAGGGCCAGAAATCACCCTCCGCACCCAAGAGGACCTCAACACCGAAAGTAGTGCAGATGCGGCATGGAACCCGTGCCATACCCTACCCTTCATGCCAGTAAACCAGCAATCCAGGATAGCAACCTCACATCTGCCGAGCTACCTCGGTGGACAAAAGAGAGGGCGGCTGCATATCCGCCACAAAGCATACCTCCTTTGGCCACCACCCCCGGAATCCGAAAGGCGAACCCCAGAGATACACCCGTCGCCCGAAAGACACCCAAAGCCACCCCCCGGAAGACCAGAGAGGGAACAGGATATCCCCAGGCGATCCAGATTCCATGGCAAACTACACCACCGCCAAGAACCTCAACGGAATGGGATTGACCCCAGTACCCTTCCCCCTACCTAGGAACCAGTAAGCCTGTGGGAAGAATCCCAAAGGCCAAAACGAGGAAGGGAATAAGGGAGGGACGGGGGGAGGAGGAGGAAAGGAAAAAGGGAGGATGGGATAAGGAAGGGGGAATTGGGGGGTAATTAGGTTCGGTCTGAGGAAGGAGACCAACAGGTCTAATTCCTCAGACCAAGAGGGGAAACTGCCAACATGTAAAAAAAAAAAAATATTGAGAGGGAGCACAAGGGATGGTGGATACACCAGCATTGCTGCTGTTTGTGTATCCACATCTGTTAATAATGCCAATGGTTTTTGACGTGAGGACTGCTTCACTAACATATTGCTACTAGCCTTTAGTGCCTCGCTACTCACCTTCAGTGCCTCACCATTTGCCTTCGGTTATTATGGGGAGCGCTAAACCCACAGGGATTATGCAGTGCCTGTTGAGGGTGGGGGGGGGGGATGGAAGGCATTCAGGCTCAATTCAGGGAACTGGAGCACAGATCCAATTCCCTAGATCAAAAGTCCCCTCACTAGCATCATGAAAACTCCCTTGAGCGGACTGACCTTCAATGCCTCACGTAAGATCTCCAGTTTTGCCTGTTGGACAATGAAATATATGGCACCTACCTGACTTTGTTCAGAAGACAGGTTTTTCTGAACTCTCAGCAGTGATGAACTGTGCTGGAAATTATAGTGCAGGAAAGATGTCAATAATATTAAATCCTCTAATAATAATTAAGAGCTGCACAGTTTTATACTCAAAACTGTGCTAAACCCACAAGGGTTATACTGCACACAGTATAAGCTCTTAGAGACCACTGAAGGCTTTTCAATTTGTCATGATGCATGATGAAATGTAAAGTTTTGTTTTTATTAGCATTTATGGGGAACCTTAAATATCAGTTTATCTGTTTTACGAAGTAGGATGTCTAGATACATTAGTATTTTGTCTCTTCCTAAGTGAACTGTATGGAAGGTTCACCAATTAAGATGGTTCCTGAGGTTTTCTAGGTTGAGTCTTCTAGGTATATTAATGAGGATGGCCTTATGTGGGAAAAAGCTTATAAAGCTCACCACTGGAGATAGAGGAAGAAGAGTAATCTTGAACACTACAAACTACATATAAAACATGCAGGAACACAACACACAGGAACAAGTCACATATAGTTGGAAGAAAAACATACTTAACAGTGAGGCACATGTCCACACTGTATTCTTAAAAGTCTGAACTGGGAAAGCTGTGCTACCCAGTGGCAGCATCAAGGAAGCAACATACTGAAGGGGGGTCTTCAGCCCCTCCCACCAAAGTACCATAATCATAAGAGAGATTCTCCAATTATTTCACAGAAACTAATTCAATTAATAAAACTGATACATAACTTACACAACCTAACATCAAGAGATTGCTTCCTTTGAAGAAAACACATCAACACAAAGTTGAAAGCAGATCAGAAGATAAATTTTCCAGTTATTGCAAAGAATCCAGCAAAATTTGTGCTACACAGCCTAAACCCTTGAAACATTCCATCCATTTCATACAATGTGTCAGCTACTGAAGACTGATGCCATTCACAATCGTTATATTTGAATCAGAGGAAAGCGGTAATCTCATGAGGAATTCAAATTCAATCCAAGGGAAAAATAAGTTTAGTTTCATGGATCAAGAGCCCCTCACCAGCATCAAGGCAAAATAATGCAATAATATATTTCAAGGTTAAAGTAGCAAAACAGCATCAACACTCCATTAACAATACAAGCCACCTTCTAGTAGGATACACCAGCGTTGAAATTTTTAAACTGATCAGAGGAGACTGTCTTCACCTATCACATGGAAACAAAATCAGGAGATGGCCTTGTAACATTGTGTGTAGGCCACAGATGCACAAAATAGTCCTGCAAATCTTGCCCAAGATGCATTACACCAGCACTGAAAATTTGAAGCTGATCAAATAAGGCATACTAGAGTAATAAATGAAATTTAAGCCAACAAAAATGGCGAGGAGAATTTTCTGAAAGCTTAAAAAAAAAATACAAAAACACGAATTTACATTTTTTTGCAGGTTTTCTTTTCTTGTATATATTCTATTTAATTTTTTTACAATCATGTAAGAAAAAATATATTTTAATTTTCTTAAAAAAGTCAATTTGATAAACTGACAAAACTTGACAAACTGATGCCCACACAACCCATAATACAAAAATACTTCCAATTAATCCTTAAAAAAAAAAAAAAAAAAAAAAAAAAATCCCATCTGTGGGAAGATTAAAAAAAAAAAAAAACTTACAGTTGAACCTGATAAAAAGTTACAATTTTATGGTTTGCGGAAAATGGTAAAAACATGATCAGTGGCATAAAAGAATGAGCGATATTTATTTATACAAGTTGATGCCAAGATATTTGTTTTTTAATTGCATTTAATGTTAAATACTATGTATGCTTAGTTTCTTAGGATATTAGATGTGTTTAAAAGGTGTTTTAGCAGTTTAAACATGATTAAATGCTTAAGCCAACATTGCATCGCTTGGAATATACAACTTTTTTTTTACTGTTTTGGTCTTTTAACCCTTGGAGGGTCCGTCCCGTAGTTTTATGGCTTTGAAGCCAGGGTCCAAGCCGTAATTCTATGCCAAGACCTCAGCCCACTCAGATAAGCTGTGAGTGGTAAATTTGGGCCTAGATGAGAGAAAACATCTACGTAGTAAGTGTGCACCACATAAAACAAATCCTGCAGCACGCAGTGCATAATGAGGAAAAAAACAGATCGTATTTTTGGATTAAAACAGTGCTTTGCAGTGTTTTTTCATGTTTTTTTACAGTTGTATTCGTGGTTTCTTGGACTCCATTGATAAAATGGAAGATATTTTACAGAAATAGAGATGATTTTGATTGGTTTTAGTACTGAAAATGGCTTGAAATGGAGCTCAAAGTAGCAGAAATGTTTGATATTTGCCAATGTTCAAAAGTAAACAAATGACATCACTCATCCAACACACGTCGTCTAATGAGCATCCATGAATGCGCTGATATTATTTATACAATTATTACAATACAGGTCTCCCTCAACATTCACGTTTTCAGCTTTCGCGGGCTTCACACATTCACGAATTCCCAACCGCCAAATTCCCAGCCACCAAATTCCCAGCCGCCAAATCATATTCAAGTTTCCCGCCACCTGCGAGTCCCTACTACCCTCCCACCGACCCCCGCAACTGGCAGCCAGCCCTCCCACCACTCAGTGTGGTGAGTGTTTTGTTTGTTCATTATTTACTATTAAACTACAGTATAAATAATGTAAACCCATTCATGACTGCATATTGGAATGGCTATTCGGACAGGTATTAGACGGTGACATCATGTGTTTACTCTTGAACACAGCAAAGAATTAAACATTTCTGCTACTGCTAATAATGACAATAGTAATAATAATAATAATAATAAATACAATATAATTGAAGAAGGAAATTGTACAAAAATACGAGGGAGTGGTTGACACATCGTCAGTATGGCTTTGTTTATGCTGGAGTGAATATTAGTCTCCCTGCTCTTCCAAACATTTCACAATAATTCATTGTGTTTGGTGCTTGTAGATTGAGTGCGACTGGAGTGGTAGTGGCAGTGGTTGAGGCAGCGATTGAGGTAGTGGGTGAGGCAGCTGTTGAGGCAGCGATTGAAGCAGCGATTGAGGCAGCGATTGAGGCAGCTGTTGAGGCAGCTGAGGCAGCGATTGAGGCAGTGGGTGAGGCAGCTGTTGAGGCAGCGATTGAGGCAGCTGTTGAGGCAGCGATTGAGGCAGCTGTTGAGGCAGCAGTTGAGGCAGCTTTTGAGGCAGCAGCTGAGGCAGCAATTGAGGCAGTGGGTGAGGCAGCTGTTGAGGAAGCAATTGAGACAGTGGTTGAGGCAGCTGTTGAGGCAGTGGGTGAGGCAGCTGTTGAGGAAGCGATTGAGGCAGTGGTTGAGGCAGCTGTTGAGGAAGCTATTGAGGCAGTGGTTGAGGCAGCTGTTGAGGAAGTGATTGAGGCAGTGGGTGAGGCAGTGGGTGAGGCAGCTGTTGAGGCAGCTGTTGAGGCAGCTGTTGAGGCAGCTGTTGAGGCAGCTGTTGAGGCAGCGGTTGAGGCAGTGGGTGAGGCAGCTGTTGAGGAAGCTATTGAGGCAGTGGTTGAGGCAGCTGTTGAGGAAGTGATTGAGGCAGTGGGTGAGGCAGTGGGTGAGGCAGCTGTTGAGGCAGCTGTTGAGGCAGCTGTTGAGGCAGCTGTTGAGGCAGCGGTTGAGGCAGTGGGTGAGGCAGCTGTTGAGGAAGCGATTGAGGCAGCGTTGAGGCAGTGGTATTTAATAACATACATGTTATTAATAATAATAATACATGTTATTAATAATATGTACTATTATTATTTATAACATATATGTTATTAAATACGACTGCCTCAACAGCTGAATTATTGTGAAATGTTTGGAAGAGGAGGGAGACTAATGTTCACTCCAGCATAAACAAAGCCACACTGACGATGTGTCAACCACTCCCTCGTATTTTTGTACAATTTCCTTCTTCAATTATATCGTATTATTATTATTATTATTATTATTGTTATTATTATTATTATTATTATTGTTATTATTAGCAGTAGCAGAAATGTTTGATTCTTTGCTGTGTTCAAGAGTAAACATATGATGTCACCGTCCAATACCTGTCCGAATAGCCATTCCAATATGCAGTCATGAATGGGTTTACATTATTTACACTGTAGTTTAATAGTAAATAATGAACAAACAAAACACTCACCACACTGAGTGGAGGGAGAACTGGCTACCAGTTGTGGGGGTCGGAGGGAGGGTAGTAGGGACTCGCAGTGGTTGAGGAAGTGGTGGAGGCATTGGTGGAGGCAGTGGTGGAGTCTGTGGTATTTAATAACATACATGTTATTAAACCATAACATGTATATATTTAGTACAATTTATTACGTTTTGATGTATTTTATGATTGTTCATGGTTCAACAAGTTAAGGAAGCAGTATTGTATTACATTTCCCTACAATATATTGGGGCACCAAACATTCACGGTTTTTCAACATTCACGAGGCTCTTGATCCCCTAACCCTCGCGAATGTTGAGGGAGACCTGTATTGCATAATAATAAATCTTCTATTTTTAGGTGTGAATAAAAAATCAAAATGGAATTCATTTGTCAAGCCCTGAAACGTAAATAATAAACAGAGGAAATGTTATTTTAGTGCCAGGAATGTCTGCACTGCTTATTCTGGACCCTATTTTGAAATTGAAATATTTTGAACTTGGGTGAGATTGGCCAAATTACCAATTTCCAATCACTTTATTGGGTAGTTGAAATAGTTGACTGGGCAATTTCTTGTGCTCAATCAATAAAATAGAAGTAATGTTAGTGAAATAGCTAAGAATTTGGTAGACTGGAAAAACGTAACTGACCTAAAATGGGAGTCAAAGTGGGCAAAGTCGCCGGTGTAAATATCGCTGACACAGTAAAATTTGCAAGAGCGTAATTTCATCAATTTTCCATTAAATTTTGTACTTTTTGTTTTATTACCTTCAGAAAAGATTCTCTACCATTTCATAAAAAAAAAAAAAAAAATTAAATTCTTGGACCCTGTGGACAAGTTTCAGATTGGGGGTCTGAACCCTGAAAGGGTTAAGGCTATGTACAATAAATATATTTATAACACAAGAAATGTTTCAGTATATTGCTTCTCAAAACATAGAAATAAGTCACACTGACTTTATTGGTTATCCTGGGTTAACCCTCTGACTGTTTCGGCCGTATGTACACGTCTTACGAGGCAGTATTTCAGACGTATATATACTCAATAATTCTAGCGGCTTCAAATCAAACAGGAGAAAACTGGTAGGCCCATATGTGAGAGAATGGGTCTGTGTGGTCAATGTGCACTGTATAAAAAAAAAATCCTGCAGCATGCAATGCATGAGAAAAAAACTCTGACCGTGTTTTTGGATTAAAACACCAAATTTTGAGGTGTATTTTCGTATAGCATTTATGGTTGTATTCTCGTTTTCTTGGTCTCAATTGATAGAATGGAAAACATATTACAGAAACAGAGATGATTTTGATTAGTTTCATGATGAAAACGACCTTGAAATTGAGCTCAAAGTAGCGGAAATGTTCGATTTTTATCAATGTTCATGAGGAAGCAAATGACACCACACGTCCAATACACGTCAACTGGGGAGTCTAATATTCTTTCACTAGTGCACTGATATTATTTATACCATTTTACAACAATGCAGTAGTCTGCATAACAGTAAATGTTCTATTTTTTGCGTGAATAACAAATCAAAATAGAAAGCAAGAGTAATATAAGAGGGGCCTGGAGACATGACCAATGAACAGAGGATATGTTATTTTAGTGCCAGGAATATCTGCATTGTTTATTCTGGACCCTATTTTGAAATTGGCATCTTTTTTAATGTGTGAAATTTGCCAAATTGCCAATTTCTGACCGCTTTATTGGGAAGCTGAAATCGGTAAATGGGCGGTTTCTTGTACTCAGTTGATAGAAAAAAATGGAGGTCTAAAGAAATAGCCGAGTTTAGTCAACTGGAACAATGGAATTGGCTGAAAACAGGGCTCAAAGTCGGCGAAATTGCCGATGCATATATATCGCCGAGATCACTAACTTCACGGGAGCATAATTCCATGAGTTTTCAATCAAATTTCATACTTTTGGTGTCATTACCATTGGGAAAAGATTCTCTATCATTTCATAAGAAATTTTTTTTCCCCAAAATTTTGCGACATAGAAAGAGTTTCAAAAATGGGCTTGCGACAGTCAAAGGGTTAAATATATTTAGTGTGCTTTGTGGCTAAATTCCACTGTTAGTAATCATGAAATTGTAATAAATTGGGAATGACTTAAAAAATCTTTGCTCCACTTGCATACCCTTTTTGCTGGTATGGAAACTGGAGGAACAACAGCTTCTAATTTCATTGTTTACTGTTGCTAGTGATGTGTACTAGTGTGCTGGACATAGTCATCACTTGAATAATTAAACATGATACACTGTATGGACCCTCCTGGCCTTAGATTTTTTTTCAAATGTATGAATAGATGGAAGATCACCCAAAGTTGTGCTGAAGTCAAAAATCTTGGCAGGTGGCAGATTTGTGAGTATGAAAAATTGCGAGTACTAGTACATCGGACACAGACAGCATTGCATACTAGTATGTCAGACACAATATAAGGTTTAAAATGCACCAGCATTTAGAGTTTGAAGCCAATCAGAAGAGGCTTTCTCTAGTTATTAAATGGGAAACAATTTACTTAATAAAAATGGCAAACTGAAATTTACACTTCTCAAATTGAGTAACAAGCTTAGCTTTAATAAAGTCCACCAATGGTAAAAGTTTGAAGCTGATCAGAGAAGGCATTCTCATGTAATTGACTTAATTAAGCAATTCCACATTTTTTTATATTTCAGCAAAATTTCCAATGTGCACCTACTCGCACTATGCTTACTGGGTATCATCCTTATTATAAAATGCAGCCTCGTTAATAGTTTGAAGCCAGTTAGAAGCAGCATTCTTTAGTTATTGCATAAAAATGAATATCACTATTCAATAAAATTGGCCAATTAGGACTTGTGGCAGCCAATAGCAGCATGACCCTATATCAGTTATTCACAAAAAGCTCATCTTACTTGTGCTTAGTTTCAAGAGTTCATCTCCTGAAGCCCAACCTGAGGCCAAACTTCACTGTTGTCAGCTTGGTCAACCAGACCGTCGCTGCCAGTGCCCTGTAGGCCTACACAGCCACAATCTGCGAGTCCTACTACAGACAAATACCTTGGAAAGAGTTAGACAATCAACAGCCTTGTACCAGGATGTTTGCATGGTTCTATTCATGGGGATGTCCTTAACCCATGAGAATGGGTAATGGGAAGTCACCAAGTTTAATGTGAGGAGCAAGAGTGTAGCATCAATTCCTTGGATCAAGAGCCCTTCACCAGCACAAAGGAATTCCTGTTAAAGGGACGAGTTTTGTGTTGATTTTAACTACAAAAACTGCTGTCCAGAGGGCTGAGGAAGGATTGTTGAGGTGGTTCGGACATGTAGAGAGAATGGAGCGAAACAGAGTGACTTCAAGAGTGTATCAGTCTGTAGTGGAAGGAAGGCGGGGTAGGGGTCGGCCTAGGAAAGGTTGGAGGGAGGGGGTAAAGGAGGTTTTGTGTGCGAGGGGCTTGGACTTCCAGCAGGCATGTGTGAGCGTGTTTGATAGGAGTGAATGGAGACAAATGGTTTTTAATACTTGACGTGCTGTTGGAGTGTGAGCAAAGTAACATTTATGAAGGGGTTCAGGGAAACCAGCAGGCCGGACTTGAGTCCTGGAGATGGGAAGAACAGTGCCTACACTCTGAAGGAGGGGTGTTAATGTTGCAGTTTAAAAGCTGTAGTGTAAAGCACCCTTCTGGCAAGACAGTGATGGAGTGAATGATGGTGAAAGTTTTTCTTTTTCGGGCCACCCTGCCTTGGTGGGAATCGGCCAGTGTGATAATAAAAAAAAAAAAAATTAACTACAATGCATAACTTAATGATGAATTCATTTCCAGTTTGTGGAACACTTGTCATGGTGAGGTCCAATCTCAATGTCATAATTCAAATGGATAATGGAACCATCCAAAACTTTTTTTTACATGTATTTATAAACAACTGCCATACAGAGAAAAATCCATCTCCAATGTTTCAGGCTTAATTTTAACCACAAAATTTTTTTAGAAATTAACAAGCAATATAAAAATACGTTATATATCTCTGGAGCTCAAACTTACTTTAAGGCCCAATTAACAAGTACAAAAATTATTTATGCAATGTTTCCTTAAATGTGGAATCATATGATAAAAAAAAAAATGAGGACAAGAGCAAACATGCAAGTTGCAATTTACTGCATATTATTTTAAAGCATCAGATTACCGGAAGTGGCACCACAAGAGATTGCTTTGAATTTCAAAGGCTCAACTAATGGAAGGCCAGAGGTCTCAACTAATTCCCACTTCAATTACTTTGTCTTTGAACTCAATGGACAGAGTTTAAGTCATCCTTATCCATCAATGATGGGTGCATTCCAAACAGCTGTTCAACTCACAACAATATGCTGTGTCTCCTTACCTATACGTATACCTTTGAGGGCTTGTAAAATATTAATTTACTACCGAGAAACTGTCTAAAGAAGAAATGAGATGACACGCAAGTATCACACTCTGAGTATGAGATGCATATTGAAGACCAAACAACTCGAGTAAGATTGTCTTTTTTATATTCAAAATAGAAGCATCTGCTACAAAGCAAAGTTTGAAACTGGGCAACACAGCTAGCAGGCACTTCAGCACTCAAGTATACTGTCATGTCTAAATCACTGTACACATGACAGAACTGGATATGCACTTGGCAGACTTTAGATGGCCGTAAGTCCTACATCCTCCTAAAACCAGGACTAACAGAGAATAAATTCCACCAAGCCTTTCAGTTTAGCATGCAATCATTATACAATATGGCTGCATACATGACAGTAAATATTCATGCAAAATTAAAATGTAATCATTATTACTCAATGTTCAAGTTAGTATTTTCATCTGTACATTTTGTATAGAACTGGACTTTGTATGTTAACATTTTCACATTCATCTCATGAAACCTTATCAACATTAATGATCACAGTTTTCAGTAGCTAACAACAATGAAATACTTTGCATTTCATCATTCTAAAGTGAGCAAAATCCATACACCATTGTAAGTAATGCATTCATGGACGATGAAAAGTTGATTACAGTTCTCTTCAATAAAGAGAACATTTTTCGAATTCATATATTATGAGGTATAAAGCAGTAATTACAGTACAATTTCTATATATACACCCCAAACCCCTCCTTTAGAGTGCAGGCACTGTTTCCCATCTCCAGGACAAGCCCAGCTAATGGGTTTTTCCTGAATCCCTTCACAAAATGTTACCTTGCTCACACTCAAGCAACTCATCAAGTCCCAAAAGCCATTTGCCTCCACTCCTACCTAATATGCTGACATGCTTGTTGTATTTCCAAGTCTCCTGCATACAAAACTTCCTTTATCCCTTCCCCCCCTCCATCCTTTCCTAGGACAACCACTACCTCACCTTCCCTCCACTAGAGATTTATACACCCTTCAGGTCATCCTATTTTGCTCCATCCTCAAATCTCCTCTACAACCCTTCCTCAGCCCTCCGGATAATACCTTTAGTTACTCTTTATGTTAGATAGAAGGAGTGGAGACGAATGGTTTTTGGGACTTGATGAGCTGCTGGAGTGCAAGCAAGGTAATATTTTATGAAGGGATTCATGTTAGCTGGACTAGAGTCCTGGAGGTGGGGAGTACAGTGCCTGCACTCTAAAAGGGTCTGGGATACTTACTGTTTAGAGGGACATCTAAACTGTCGTATCTGCATGCCTCTGGCAAGACAGTGAGTGTAAATGATCATTAAATTGTTTCTTTTTCAGGTCACCCTGCCACTGTGGGAGACAGCCAGTGTGTAAAAAAAAAAAAAAATAAAACACAACATTCACTGGTACTGCAATGTCCATTTCCAACTGATAATTATTTGGGATAAAAGATAGTTCATTTTGTTGTATATACTGTGGTGATGTTTCCTTACCAACAACTTTCATTTTACAAGATTTATATAAAAGTCTTTTTAACACTGCACATTAAGAGAAGAGAATTTTATACAGTATAAATATTTATATATTTTTTCTATCTTTTTCTTTTTTACAAATTATAAATATAACATTTTCTATAGACAAAACAAAACATATTTCACAACATTCAGTACCTGGCTTAAATCACTATTCACAAGTTCTTTTGGAGGATATATTTTTTATGCTTGTGAAAATAGAAAGACTGACTTATACACGAGGAAGCAGCCTTTTCTGCTATCTTAAGTCTTGGAAGTCCTTTACGTGTATGAGAAGAACAAATTTTTAAGTGCTACATTAAATGATTCCTGCACTTTTCTGAGTGCTATAGGAACTGATCCCTGCACTTTTCCATGTACTGGAGTAACTAATCACTGCACTTTTTTGAGTACTAGAGGAACTAATTGCTGCACTTTTCTGTGTGCTAGATCATATAACTGATCACTGCACTTTGTAAAGCAACAAACTTATTGATTGCTTCACTTTCAAGTATTTTCAACACTGAACACCAATTCCTTGGAGTACTTCTTGCTCGTGAGGATTAAGGTGTGGAACAAAGACGGGGAATGCTGGATGCTGAGCAAAAGTACTAATGAAGGTGGTCAGGTACTGCTGAAGATCCAGACTATACAAGGGGTCACTTACCTGCAATAAAGTTTGAGCATTAAAATGTCTAACTTTTAAGTTTCCATTTATACACAGCTTATTATTAATCCAATTTATACACAGCTTATTATTAATCCAATTTATACACAGCTTATTATTAATCCAATCTGCTTAAGTTCTTTCCTGTTTTTAAAATTTTGAAAAATTGAAATAGTGCATATACTTAAATCAATTCTAAAACATCATGCTATAAAACCAATGAACAGTATGCACAAGATAACTTGACTATTACAAGACAAATGACTGTCACATGTTCATAAAAATCACTGTAGAAATAATGAACAGAAAAATTTAAAAATGAAATGGAAAAAATTGTATAAAAGCTAAATATTTATTATTAATTGTAATTTAGTATGAAATGTTATTTCTTTAAATAAATATAATTAAAACATCAACATACAGTTATCCAACACTAAAATTCAAAAAATACAGACAATCACAACAACACAATCTGTTGGGCTGTGGTTCATATGTCAGTTTATGTGCAGCCAGCAGTAAGTCACGGTATTGTGCCTTTTTTGTTATTTATTTGTGTAACAGGCTAGTTGATTGGGCCCTGATCCACCCCAATGCCTGGTCATGGACCGAGCCTCGGGAACGCTGACCCCCAGAACACCCTTTGTACAGACTCCATATAATATTTTCATAGGAAACTGATGAAAGCAAATTACTGTAGTACTGTAATATCTCTTTCCAAACTATTCATAGATATGTAACACTTGTCACATCAATCCCCAACTCACTATCTATACCTTCTCCAAAACCATAAATACAACAGAAAGTTGCAGATTTTAAAGTGCAGCACTTGTATAACCTAAGATAACCAAACAAGTCAAATACATACCATGATGTATTTCTCATCAGAAGAAACAGTCTCCAATTATTTCACGGAAAACAATTTGATTATAAAAATGGCACATTACAAGTAACCCAAGCTAACATCAAGAAAATTTTTCCTGTGTTGAAAACACAGCAGTGCAGAATCCAAAAAAAATCTGTACCTACTCAGCCGAAACCCATGAAACATTTCTTCCACTCTATTCATAAGCCACAGAAGACTGATGCAGTTCACAGTTTATATTTTAATCATAGAAAAACCATTAAACCTGTAGGGGTTATATAGCACCTATGGAATGGAAACAATTTAAATTTGGTTCAAGCAAGGGAAAGATAAGCCCAGTTCCTCAGATAAAGAGCCTTACACCACCATTAAGGTAAAATAATGCAATAATGAAAAATACAATACCACTAAGATTAAGGTGGAAAAATAGCACCTATATACTTAAAATATACCACCCTATATCTAATCAAGTTGAATGTTTGAAGCCAATCAGAGGAGCCTTTCTCAAGTACAGTAGGGCCCCGCCTTACGGTGTTTCGCCTCATGGCATTCCACTAATATGGTAATTTCAAATTATGATCAAAACTCATTATACAGCAACCCGTCTTTCTTATATGGTGCGTCCCACCCAGTTTGTTTACATTTTCGCGTGAGCACATCTATTATGTCTGGAAACTTTCCAAAATTTCGAGTGTTTTAAAGTAATTGCATATTTCATATGTACTCTGATAATTATACTTATGTGCACCTAAATATACTTACACACTGTGCTGGCGTGCAGGTACACATTAAAATCACTAAGTCTCTCTCACTCAGGGTCAAAATTTTTTAAAGATGATTGATGTTGATGATGATTAATGATGATAATAATTAATGATGATGACAACGACGACTATTATTAATGAATTTTTTGCAATAATGCAGACTACTACATTTTTGCAAAAATGGTATAAATAATACCAGCGCATTTATGAAAGAATATTAGACTCACCAGTTGACATGTAATGGACGCATGCCATGATTTGTTTAAGTCCTTATCATCGGTAAAAATCGTACATTCCCGCTACTTTGAGCTCAATTTCGAAGTACTTTTCATCATGAAACCAATCAAAATCATCTCCATTTCTGTAATATATCTTACATTCTATCAAATGAGACCAAGAAAACGAGAATACAACCATAAATACCATATGAAAATACAATGCAAAGTCGCTGTTTTGAACCAAAAACACGGTCGGAGTATTTTTTCTCATTATGCACTGCACGCTGCATGATTATTTTTATACTGCGCACACTGACCATGCAGACCCATTCTTTCATATGTAAGCCTACCAGCTTTCTTCCACCAGATTTGAAGGCGCTAAAATTTTGGCGTATAAGAACATGACCAACCCTGGCTGATAAGACATACATGAACGTGACTGATCCTTAAAGAGATAAATGTTGTATATTATGTTATAGACATTTCCATTAATCCATCTATAATTTTTTTTTTCAAAATTATATAATAAACATGCTACGTAACACACAAACATGATAAATACACCCCACAGTAGAATAAATTAACAAATATGAGATGTGGTAGACAGGTGACATGTAGGAGGGATGGCAAGAATGATGCTTTCTCTAGTCCAACATCAGAGAAGATGTGTACACTACAATTAGAAAATTATTACTTTCGTATGCCTTCACTCAGAGCGTCATTTCTTCTAAAAATGGTGTTACATGAGAAATGGGAGTGTTCCTCTTTATTTATGTCTACTGTATCAATGTGGAGGCAACTTGTACACAATGTAAAGTGTTTGTATTATGGTATAAGATTCACAGACATGAGAATGAATGTGTATCAACCAAAAGCAGACGCGTCTGTTTGTTTACATTACATGTGGGTGGGGTGGTGTCGGCTGGGGTGGGCTGCCCTGGCTGACTACTATACGTGTACTTCCCACACCTTTACTTTCTACAAATAAATATGGCTCACCTCTCACCCTACATAAAGACTTCCTACAAATAAATACAACTCACCTCTCGCCCTACATAAAGACTACAAATATTTTAAGGTAAGTAATGAGTGTACTGTGTGTATTTTACCTTTAATTGTTTTCTTTAATGTCTAGTTCTATTACAAACTTAATATAAGTTAGTGTAAGCTTGTTGTCTGGCATTTGCAAGTGAAAAAAAAAAAAAGTGTTCCACTTTAAGGCGATTTCCTGCCGTATAAGTGGGGCCCTACTGTATATCACATGGAAACAAAATCTGGGAATGGTCTAAGTAATATTGTACAAAGGATGGCAGGAAATGGTATTAAATACAGACATGTGAAGAGAAGAAAAAATGTAGTACAGTGGAACCTCAATTTACAAGTTTAATCCGTTCCTATACCTAGCTCGTACGTATATCAAATCAATTTTCATTTAAATTAATTGAAATACCATTAATCCGTTCCAGCAGAATTCCTGCTCTCAGAAGGCAGGACAAAATACAGTGGTACTTCAGGATATGAACTTATTTCATTCCAGAAGGCTGTTCAAGTGCTGATACTGAACGAATTTGTTCCCATAAGGAATAATGTAAATTAGACTAATCCGTTTCAGACCCCCAAAAATACACTTACAAAAGCACTTACATAATTGTTCGCGTTTTGAGCTGTTTGTATCCCAAGGTACCACTGTATATATAATGCTAATATCAACTCTACTGCTTATTTATCTATCACAATTGATCTAATATGACATCATAAACAATATAAATAACATAGAAACGTGATATATACTCTAGAATGAATAAAATGAGTCATTATGTGACTAGTGGTGGCGGCCATTCCTGCTCCCGCTCAGACCACATCTTCCCATGCTCTTATTATAAGAGAAAACTGTGTTTGTGAAACTAACTACACTAGATCACTAGTTTCATAAGGAAAACACAAACAATTTATTAATAAATAAGAAATATTGTATAAAAGCATAATAAAACATAACAGAGAATGTAAAGAAATAAACTGGTTTTATAAAGTGTATGTACGTAAAGTGTATGTGGAGGATGGAAAAGATAGGCTACTTTGCTACACTCTTAATGCTTAATGCGAGGCAGTACCAGCCAGTATAAGTACTACGCTTGTACTGCCTTGCAAAGTCCACAACACAACTCGCACACCTCGCTTGTGTTTATCTATGATTTCATGCTTTAACCCTTTGACTGTTTTGGTCATACATATACATCTTACGAGCCAGTGTTTCGGACGTATATATACAGTGGTCCCTCGCTTTTCGTAGTTCTCGGCAATCATAGATTTCGGAAAACATAGGGGTATTTTCGGATAAACATGGGCTCGCTTTTCATAGGTTGACTCGCGAGTCGTAGTTCGTCCGGGACGCATACCCACGGTGTGAGCCGGGGCGGCAGCCAGTCTGGCATTGTTTACCAGTGAGCGAAGGGCCCCTCACGTGCTCCAGCGAAATATTTCATAATATTCCATTTATTTTAGTGCTTGCAAGTACTAAATAAGCTACCATGGCTTCAAAGAAAGCTCCTAGTGCCAAGCCTGTGGCAAAGAAGATGAGAAATATGATTGAGTTTAAGAAAAACATCATTGAACAATATGAAAGTGGTACAAGTGCGGCTGAACTGGCCAGGATGTATAAGAAACCCTACACAACCATATGTTCCATAGTGGCCAAGAAAAAGCAAATCAACGACGCTGTTGTGGCAAAGGGGGTAACTATGCTGACAAAAACGAGATCACCAGTACTAGAAGAGGTTGAGAAGTTATTATTGGTGTGGATAAATGAGAAACAATTAGCAGGAGATACTCTTATGACTTCGATTATTTGTGAAAAGGCTAGGCAGTTGCACAACGATCTGGTAAAGAAATTGCCTGAAAATAGTGGTGATGTGAGTGAATTTAAGGCCAGCAAAGGTTGGTTTGAGAGATTTAAGAACTGTACTGGCATACACAGTGTGGTAAGGCATGGTGAGGCTGCCAGTTCGGACCACAAGGCGGCTGAAAAATATGTGCATGAATTCCAGGAGTACATAGAGGCTGAAGGACTGAAACCTGAACAAGTGTTCAATTGCGACAAAACAGGCCTCTTTTGGAAGAAAATGCCAAAGAGGACCTTCATTACACAGGAGGAAAAGGCAATGCCAGGACACAAGCCTATGAAAGACAGGCTGACGCTAATGTTCTGTGCTAATGCTAGTGGGGATTTCAAAGTGAAGCCATTACTAGAGTACCATTCTGAAAATCCCAGAGTGTTCAGGAAAAACAATGTTATGAAGAGTAAATTGTGTATGTTTTGGAAATCTAATAGTAAGGCATGGGTCATGAGGGAAATTTTCGTCGAGTGGTTCAATGAAGTGTTTGGCCCTAGTGTGAAGAATTACCTCCTGGAAAAGAAACTGGATCTCAAGTGCCTGCTAGTAATGGACAATGCACCTGCTCATCCTCCAAACTTGGATGACCTAATTTTTGAGGAGTTTGGGTTCATCACAGTAAAGTTCTTGCCCCCGAATATCACTCCTCTCCTCCAGCCCATGGACCAGCAGGTCATTGCAAACTTTAAAAAACTCTATATCAAAGCAATGTTTCACAGGTGCTTGACTGTGACCACAGACACTCACTTGACCCTAAGGGAATTTTGGAGAGAACACTTCAGCATCCTCCATTGCATAACTCTTATAGGTATGGCTTGGGAGGGAGTGACTACCAGGACTTTGAACTCTGCCTGGAGAAAACTGTGGCCAGATTGTGTCGACAAGAGGGATTTTGAAGGGTTTGGGACTGACCCTGATGAGCCTATGTCTGTTGTAAAATCAATTGTGGCACTGGGGAGTTCCATGGGGTTGGATGCGAGTTTGGAGGATGTAGAAGAATTGGTGGAAGACCACAACGAAGAGCTCATCACTGAGGAGCTGCAGGAGCTTCAGCAGGAACAGCAACAGATCGCAGCTCAGAATCTTGCTGCAGAGGAGGAGGAAGAGAGATGGAAGATGGTGCCTTCTTCAGAAATTAGAGATTTTTTTGCTATGTGGGGTAAGATGGAAAGATTTATGAAGAAACATCACCCTGACAAGGTTGTTGCAAGCCATGTTGGCAACATGTACAGTGGCAAAGTCTTGGCCCATTTTAAGGAAGTTTTAAAGAGACGCCAGAAACAGAGCTCTCTGGACAGTTATTTTGCAAGACAGGACTCCAGTGACTCTCAAGGTGGTCCTAGTGGCATTAAGAAACAGAGAAGAGAAGCAACCCCAGAAAAGCAATTGGTACCTGAAGTGTTGATGGAAGGGGATTCCCCTTCCAGACTATAAACAATCCACACTCTCCTCCTCCAGTCTCCCATACACTAAGAAGAATCTCCAATAAAGGTAAGTGTTATGCTGTTAATGTTTCATTCATCATTTCCCATTGTATTGTTTATGTATTACATACATGTATACATTTCATGTAAAAAAAATTTTTGTTTTAATACTTCTGGGTGTCAGGAATAGATTAATTGTAAGAGTAAGGTTATGAGGATAACAAAAAAATTAGGTGATGAAAGATTGGATATCAGATTGGAGGGAGAGAGTATGGAGGAGGTGAATGTATTCAGATATTTGGGAGTGGACATGTCACCGGATGGGTCTATGAAAGATGAGGTGAATCATAGAATTGATGAGGGGAAAAGGGTGAGTGGTGCACTTAGGAGTCTGTGGAGACAAAGAACTTTGTCCTTGGAGGCAAAAAGGGGAATGTATGAGAGTATAGTTTTACCAACGCTCATTATATGGGTGTGAAGCATGGGTGATGAATGTTGCAGCGAGGAGAAGGCTGGAGGCAGTGGAGATGTCATGTCTGAGGGCAATGTGTGGTGTGAATATAATGCAGAGAATTCGTAGTTTGGAAGTTAGGAGGAGGTGCGGGATTACCAAAACTGTTGTCCAGAGGGCTGAGGAAGGGTTGTTGAGGTGGTTTGGACATGTAGAGAGAATGGAGCGAAACAGAATGACTTCAAGAGTGTATCAGTCTGTAGTGGAAGGAAGGCAGAGTAGGGGTTGGCCTAGGAAAGGTTGGAGGGAGGGGGTAAAGGAGGTTTTGTGTGCGAGGGGCTTTTACTTCCAGCAGGCATGCGTGAGCATGTTTGATAGGAGTGAATGGAGACAAATGGTTTTTAATACTTGACGTGCTGTTGGAGTGTGAGCAAAGTAACATTTATGAAGGGGTTCAGGGAAACTGGCAGGCCGGACTTGAGTCCTGGAGATGGGAAGTACAGTGCCTGCACTCTGAAGGAGGGGTGTTAATGTTGCAGTTTAAAAACTGTAGTGTAAAGCACCCTTCTGGCAAGACAGTGATGGAGTGAATGATGGTGAAAGTTTTTCTTTTTCAGGCCACCCTGCCTTGGTGGGAATTGGCCAGTGTGATAATAAAAATAAAAAATAATTATTTCTTACGGGGAAAATTGATTCGCAAATCGTAGATTTCGTTAACAGTAGCAGTTCCAGGAACGGATTAACTATGAAAAACGAGGGACCACTGTACTCAATAATTCTAGCGGCTTTAAATCAAGCAGGAGATAGCTGGTAGGCCCACATGTGAGAGAATGGGTCTGTGTGGTCAGTGTGCACCATATACAAAAAATCCTGCAGCAGGCAGTGCATAATGAGAAAAAAAAAACTGACCGTTTTTTTGGATTAAAACGCCGACTTTGAGGTGTATTTTCCTATAGCATTTATCGTTGTATTCTGGTTTTCACGGTCTCATGTGATAAAATGGAAAACACATTGCAGAAATAGAGATGATTTTGATTAGTTTCACGATGAAAACGACCTTGAAACTGAGCTCAAAGTAGTGGAAATGTTCAATTTTTACCAGTGTTCAAGAGTAAACAAATCACACCACACGTCCAATACACGTCAACTGGGGAGTCTAATATTCTTCCACTAGTGCACTGATATTATTTATACCATTTTTACAATAATGCAGTAGTCTGCATAACCGTAAATCTTCTATTTTTTGAATAAAACATCAAAATAGAAAGCAATAGTAATATAAGAAGGGATTAGAGATGTGACTAATGAACAGAGGATATGTTATTTTAGTGCCAAGAATGTCATTGTTTATTCTGGACCCTATTTTGAAATTGGCTTTTTTAATTTGCATGAAATTGGCCAAATTACCAATTTCTGACCACTTTATTGGGTAGTTCAAATCGGTAAATGGGCGGTTTCTTGTATTCAATTGATAGAAAAAATGGAGTTCTAAAGAAATAGCTATGAGTTTGGAACAACGCAATCGGTCACAAATGGGGCTCAAAGTCGGCAAAATCGCCGATGCATATGTCGCTGAGACCTCTAACTTCGCGGAGCATAATTCCATGTGTTTTCGACCAAATTTCGTACTTTTGGTGTCATTACCTTCGGGAAAAGATTCTCTATCATTTCATAAGAAAAAATAAATCTTTCTTTTCTCCAAAAATTTTTCGACATAGAATGACAATTTCAGAAAGGGGCTTGCGACAGTCAAAGGGTTATTTCAATGGACATCATCCTCTTTCTTCTCAGCACTCACGGTTAGAAAAAAATTGGCAAAATAACTGCACAACATGCAAGCAAAACATAAGAGATGCTTCCACGACGAGGTAAACAGTGCACTGTGCCAACTAGTGGCGGCGTTCTGAAGCTCATTATTATTATTATTAATTTAGGGAACTGAAGCTCGCTCATTAATGTTATTATTATTACTAATTTAGGGAACTGGAGCACAGGTCCTTGATGCTGGTGAGGGGTTCTTGATCTAGGGAATTGGATCTGTGCTCCACTTCCCTAAAATAATAATAATAATAATAATAATAATAATAATAATAATAATAATAAAAGTATTAGTCAGAGGGCTGAAGAGGGGTTGTTGAGGTGGTTTGGTCATTTAGAGAGAATGGATCAAAGTAGAAAGACATGGAGAGCATTTAAATCTGTAGGGGAAGGAAGGCGGGGTAGGGGTTGTCCTCAAAAAGGTTGGAAGGAAGGGGTAAGGGAGGTTTTGTGGGCAAGGGGCTTGGACTTCCAGCAGACGTGCGTGAGCGTGTTCGATAGGAGTGAATGGAGACGAATGGTATTTGGGACCTGGCGATCTGTTGGAGTGTGAGCAAGGTAATATTTAGTGAAGGGATTCAGGGAAACCGGTTATTTTTATATAGCCGGACTTGAATCCTGGAAATGGGAAGTACTATGCCTGCACTCTAAAGGAGGGGTTCGGGATATTGACAGTTTGGAGGGATATGTTGTGTATCTTTATACGTATATGCTTCTAAGCTGTTGTGTTCTGAGCACCTCTGCAAAAACAGTGATTATGTGTGAGTGAGGTGAGAGATGAATGATGATGAAAGTATTTTCTTTTTGGGGATTTTCTTTCTTTTTGGTTCACCCTGCCTCAGTGGGAGATGGCCGACTTGTTAAAAAAAAAAAATAATAATAATAATAATGAGGTGCTTCAGAACGTCGCCACTAGTTGGCGCAGTGCACTGTTTACCTCACCGTGGAAGTATTTCTCTCGTGTTTTGCTTGCATTTTGTGCAGTTATTTTGCCAAATTTCTCTTTTCTAATCATGGGTCCTATGAAACTAAGCACAAAGGACAGTGCTGAGAAGAAAAAGAGGATGACATTCATGGAAGTAAAGCATGAAATCATGGATAAACACAAGTGAGGCGAGAGCTGTAGGTTGAGGAGGAAGCTCACTCGTAACTCGGATTATGACTCATAACTCAGAGCAAAAAAAATGACTGAGTGATGGCTCATATCTCAAAAAACTCATATGTTGGGGCACTCGTAAGTTAAAGTTCCACTGCATAATGCTTTCCTTTACTAACAACATTTCACCCACAGTGGGCTTTACCAAGCCACAAACCTAGGAAGAGAGGAGGAGCGCACGTGCGTGTAGAGCGTGGTGACGAAGTCAGGTGGTAAACTAATGACACGCTGGACATATACAGTAGGGACCCACTTATACAGCAGGTTAGGTTCCAGGCTACTACCAGAAAGTGGACATCGCCAGAAAGCAGAAAGCCATTTTTTCACTCGTAAATGCATATAAATGCCAGGTAACAAGTTTACATTAACATACATTAAGTTAGCAAAATAACTAGGCATTAAAAAACAATAAAAAGTAGAATACACACAGTGGACCCTCAACCAACGAAGGCATCATCTAACGATAAAATTGACTAATGAAGTGTTTTAGTGTAAAAATTTTGGCCCAACCAATGATGAAAAACTCAACTAACATCATTCGTCCTAAGTGCGTCCATCTGGCCTGAGCGCCTCAGCTCAGCTAGTGTGCCATTGTTTACAAGCCATTGCAGATGGCTGCAAGCATACATTCGATAAATTTTGTATTATTCCATTGTTCTTAGTGCTTGTAACTAAATAAGCCACCATGGGCCTAAAGAAAGCTTCTAATGCCAACCCTGTGGTAAAAAGGGTGAGAAATACTATCAAAATACTATCGTACCAGGGTCAGCTGCTGCTGCACCACTGTCAGCTGTTGTTGCGCCACAGTCAGCTGTTGCTGTGCCACAGTCAGCTGTTGCTGCACCACCGTCAGCTGCTGCTGCTGCTGTACCACGCTCAGCTGCTGCTGCACCACCATCAGCTGTACTTCTCGAAGATGTGGAGAGTGTGTTGGTGGTGTGGCTTATCAAAAAACAATTACCAAGAAACAATTAACCCCAGAGGGTTAGCCATCCAGGATAATCCAGGAAAGTCAGTGTGTCATCAAGAACAGCAACTTATTTCCATTGGGGTCCTTAATCTTGTCCCCAAGAAGCGACCCACACCAGTCGACTAACACCCAGGTGAACAGGAAAAAAATGCCTGGAACTAGTGCTCATGTTGGTGAATTTAAGGCCAGCAAAGGTTGGTTTGAGAGATTTAAGAATCGTAGTGGCATACACACTGTGATAAGGCATGGCAAAGCTGAAAAATTCATCCCCCAACAAGTGTTCATTTGTGACAAAACAGGCCTGTTCTGAAAGAAAATGCCAAACAGGACCTACATTACTCAGGAGGAAAAGGCACTCCCAGGACACAAGCCTATGAAAGACAGGCTAACTCTCATGTTTTGTTGTAATGCTAGTGGGGATTGCAAAGTGAAGCCTTTACTTGTGTATCACTGAAAATCCCAGTGTGTTCAAGAAAAACAGTGTCTCATCACTCATCACTACATCTTCAATAAAGGTCACTTATTCTTCATTTAGTACGGTATCTATTGTGCATGTATCCTTCTTTTTCTGTGTAGGAAAATGTATATTTCATGTGAAAAAAAATGTTTTTTTCATACTTTTGAGTGTCTGGAACAGATTAACTGGATTTCTATTATTTCTCATGGGAAAATTAATTTGACTAGCGATAAATTCGTCTAACGATAAGCTCTCTGGAACAGATTAATATCGTTGGTTGAGGGTCCACTGTACACTCATTACTTACCTTAAAGCATTTATAGTCTTAATGTAGAGTGGGAGGCGAGTACAGCCTCTCCTCACTTAACGACGGAGTTCCATTCCTAAGACCATGTCAGTAAACATTCGTCACTAAGTGAGGAGCATACTATAATGGTAGTGGGTTTGTGTCAACCATCTCTGATGTTGTTTTAATGTCACCTTTGCACCATTTATAATATTTCTGATATATTTTTAAATGTTTATAGTGTACTGTATACTGTAATAAAAAGAATAGAGGATATCAGCTCTAATATATATTATTTAGGTACGCATACTGGTCAGAGAGCCCATCATAAGTCTGAGTCGTCGGTAAACGAGTACGTTGCTAAGCGAGGAGAGGCAGTAGTATTTATCGTAAGGGGTCAGGGTGTGGTGAGTATGGCCACCCCACCCACACGTATTGTGTTGTACATTTAAAGTTCCCTAGAGTGACAGAATGAACATACGGTACACTCATTACTTATTTTAAAATATTCGAAGTCTTAATGTAGGATGAGAGGCGAGCAAACCAGATAAAACGAATGAATGAATGAATGAAAGAGAGAGAGAGAGAGAGAGAGAGAGAGAGAGAGAGAGAGAGAGAGAGAGAGAGAGAGAGAGAGAGAGAGAGAGAGAGATAGAGAGAGAGAGAGAGAGAGAGAGAGAGAGAGAGAGAGAGAGAGAGAGAGAGAGAGAGAGAGAGAGAGAGAGAGAGAGAGAGAGAGAGAGAGAGAGAGAGAGAGAGAGAGAGAGAGAGAGAGAGAGAGAGAGAGAGAGAGAGAGAGAGAGAGAGAGAGAGAGAGAGAGAGAGAGAGAGAGAGAGAGAGAGAGAGAGAGAGAGAGAGAGAGAGAGAGAGAGAGAGTAGAAAGAGAGAGGGACACAGAGAGAGAGAGAGAGAGAGAGAGAGAGAGAGAGAGAGAGAGAGAGAGAGAGAGAGAGAGAGAGAGAGAGAGAGAGAGAGAGAGAGAGAGAGAGAGAGAGAGAGAGAGAGAGAGAGAGAGAGAGAGAGAGAGAGAGAGAGAGAGAGAGAGAGAGAGAGAGAGAGAGAGAGAGAGAGAGAGAGAGAGAGAGAGAGAGAGAGAGAGAGAGAGAGAGAGAGAGAGAGAGAGAGAGAGAGAGAGAGAGAGAGAGAGAGAGAGAGAGAGAGAGAGAGAGAGAGAGAGAGAGAGAGAGAGAGAGAGAGAGAGAGAGAGAGAGAGAGAGAGAGAGAGAGAGAGAGAGAGAGAGAGAGAGAGAGAAAAGAGAGAGAGAGAGAGAGAGAGAGAGAGAGAGAGAGAGAGAGAGAGAGAGAGAGAGAGAGAGAGAGAGAGAGAGAGAGAGAGAGAGAGAGAGAGAGAGAGAGAGAGAGAGAGAGAGAGAGAGAGAGAGAGAGAGAGAGAGAGAGAGAGAGAGAGAGAGAGAGAGAGAGAGAGAGAGAGAGAGAGCCAGTCTATCAGCATCCTGTCGGCCAACATTAGAGGTTTCATTACTAATGTTGGAGAGCTCACACATAGTTTTGTGAACACTCGACGTCCCGACATGATAGCTGTTGTTGAAACATTTTTGGATGACAGGACTCCAGAAAATTTTGCAAGAATTGCTGGCTACACCTCATGGATGAGAAGAGACAGGCAAGGGCAAGGAGGTGGTGTTGCTGTGTGCTTCTCTAAAAGTGTTCATGCCCTAGCACATAGATGTTGCACCCCTACACATCTTGAAATGATGTTCTTCAAGCCTCTGTATAAACACTAGTACCTCTGTACTAGCATGTGCAATGTACAGACCTCAGTGGCAACACGCAGACCCTATCAACTTCCTAATGGAAAATATTGACTCCTTCTGCTACAACACAACTGTCAATATATTATAATTAAGCTTGGTGACCTCAACCAGCACCTTATACAGAGGGACTTTGATGACCTTCTTGCAGTGTTTGACATGAGAAACTTTGTTGATTTTCCTACTCATATCTCTGGCTCCTCCCTTGACCCTAGTAGTGAGTGATCTGGCAGAAGGCATAGTCACTTGTCAACCCCTCGGCTACGCTTGGATCGTCCTGACCACAAGGCTGTTTTTTACCACACTTAAGATCCCAACAGAACGAGGTGAGGAGTCCACACGCACAACCAGGCTATGGGAAAGAGGTAATTGGCCAGCCCTTTGCTCTGAGCTCGCCACCACCGACTGGAATGCTCTTCTCCAGGGGGATGTTGACAACCAAGTGAAAGCCTTCACTGGACACATCCTTAATCTGCAACAAGAACACATTCTCACCGGCAATATGTGACAAAGCCTACAGATCAGCCTTTTTCCTTGGCTTTGCTGTAGAGAGGCTGCTATGCTAAGTACAAAGCATGGCGAAGGTATAAGAGACATCCTACCACCTATAACAGGAACTTGCACATGCAAGCCTGTAGGCATATGGGTGATGTTCAAAAGTGGGCCATGGCTAAATGGGAGGTGGACACTAAAAGAAAGTAAGCATCAGGCAGGGTAGGCTCCAAAACCTGGTGGTCCCTGGTCAAGGACAGACAAGGTTATCTGCCTGATGAACTTATTCCACCTCTAAATCGACAGGATGGGACCACCTCTACTAGTAGTCAAGAGAAGGCGGACCTCTTTGCTGAACACTTTGCTACCAAAATGCAAGTTCCTGATCCAGCAAGGACCCTCCTTGGCTAGCTGCAAGAACTGTGTCAAAACTGTCAGTGGTGACAATAAGGCAGGAGGAGGTGCATTTCTTCTTAAATCACTTGACCAAGAAAGGCTGTGGGCCCAGACAAGTTGAGCCCAAGATTGTTGAGAAGATGTGCAGACCAGCTAGCAGCACCTCTAACTCGCATCTTCAGCACTGCCTAGTACAGTGTAAATGGCCCTCCATGGAAAGAGGCAAATGTAGTCCCTGTTCACAAAAAGAAGAGAAGAGCAGAAATCAGCAACTACAGACCAGTGTCACTCCTGTCAATCACTGGTAAGATCCTGAGACAATAATCTCAAGACAAATGACAGATTTTTTTGACTACCACTCACTACTTTGTGATCGCCAATATGGCTTCAGGAAAGGTTACTCTGCTGCTGATCTGTTGTTAAACCTCTCCACTAAGTGGCACCAGTCACTGGATGAATCAAAAGTCAGCTGTGTGGTAGCACTAGACATTGCTGGCGCCTGACCGGTGTGGCACCAGGGCCTTCCTAGCAAAACTTCAAGCACTGGGAACTGCAGGCTCACGTTATGTCTCCTCAGTGATTACCTTCATGGTAGATCTCTAAGTGTAGTCCTCAATGGAACGGAATCAGCAAGGCATCCTATTGGGGCAAGCTCCCACAAGGAAGTGTGCTGGGTCCACTGTTATGGAATGTCTACTTCAACGACTTCTTCATCTCATCCCAGAATCACATGCATATGCAGATGACTGTACACTGACATTCACTTATCCAAGAGAAGAAATGCCAGCTGCTCTGGGTTACATCAATCACCAGCTGAGAGCTATATCAGCTTG